>NW_015112617.1:735551-768333 GCF_001443285.1 Poecilia latipinna | reverse complement strand
CACATCCAACTACCTGCAATAGTTCATACTACACTTTGCACCTATTTTCTCCTACGATAATCTTAGAACGTTGGCCGATCTAAGATTGTCGCTGGTGATTTCGTAACCGATCATCCTGTAGTGTGATTTAGATCATCGTGGCCGCTCCGATCTAATCAGGGGTTTTCCCCGACTGGGAGCTTAACGCTGAATGTGACAGCGCGGATTCTCCTCCGTGCTTTCTGAGGGGAAATAACGAGAGGAGTCCCAAACAGCTGACACGGCGCAACTCAAAATCCAGCGGATATTGGAGATAATAATATGTGGAAACAACATTAATGTTTATTCAACATTTCGTGCAAAGAATATAGAAATGACAAGGGGAGGAGTTGAAGCCAAATTGCTACCGCAGTTGATAAACCCGGTAGGTTTTCAGCTGTTCTTCGTTAACGTGACATAAATAGGTTATAATGATTTTCATTCAGTCAGGACTTTACGCTGACTCTAGCCACATGCATTGCAGGTAGATTCTAGTAAAGCATTGATTAATGCCTGGTTTTAAAATTAGTTAACTGGACTTGTAGCCATTACTTTGTGTCCATGTGGCTGGACACCACACGGCACGACGAACCCG
The DNA here is from genome assembly GCF_001443285.1 of Poecilia latipinna. Lineage (NCBI taxonomy): Eukaryota > Metazoa > Chordata > Actinopteri > Cyprinodontiformes > Poeciliidae > Poecilia > Poecilia latipinna. Next base: position 767,720 of record NW_015112617.1, on the reverse strand, counting down.
ATCAAACCGTTATACCTAGGATTTCTGTCGGCTAATGGTGGTCTCTCAGGTTTTGAAAATGGGCCGACAACTCTTAGTGTGCACTGGGCATTACACTAAGGAAATAGGAAGGGAGGGTCAGTGAAGAGCACCGGAGTTGAGCCTTTTTCATTCAGTGTCATCAACAGTAAGAAAAAACGGCAGGAAGAGACGATAAAGCCAATAATTAAAATGAGGTCGATAGGTTTAATTTATCTGCGATTAATTGATTTATCATTTATTGTGACAGGCCTATTGATAAGTCATAACTTTGTGTCGTTTTGCCCTTACTTTGCATAGTAAGGCCAACTTGAAACTGCCACTCCAGTAGAATTTTGCAATGTGATATTTATACATAATTTTTAGACAAAAAATTAACACTTCTGCTTTTATTTTAAACAGAAAATCAATAATTGATTTTCACATGTATATTGTCTTTGACTAGAAAATGTATTATTTTGCTTCTCCTAAAAAAACATACCTATATATCTAGGGAAATATATATTGTACCAATTAACATAGTATTTTACTTGTGAGAATTGTGAAAAAATATAAAACTTTTTTTAATCATTCTTCTCCTTACTGCCAAAACGAATCAAACAAGCTGATTTGATCTAATTAGTTGTCCTGTGTGTAACAGTAATCAGCCCACAGACATGTTGCTCATAATTTACCAGCTGTAGTTTTAAAACAGAGCTGCTGTAATGGAACTAATGTGAATTTTAATTTCTACAGCCCAACTTTCCCTTTTTCCAGACAGCCTGATATTTTTTCTTTTTGTAAACAAAGGAAATGTTTCATAGCTTATTTGTTGCCTGCTAACAGCAGTGCCTAGAAACAGGTGGTGGAGGGGGAGACTTGCATTTCACTATAAGCAGTACAGCTGAGCTGTAATAAATACATGGACCAATCACAGTTTGAATAAATCTGGAAATTTGTAAAAGTGTGCATCTACAACAAATAAAAAAAAAATTAACCACAAAAAAAAATGAGTGTAGTGATTATAGTTTGAAATGAAATATATTTATTTCATTACTCTTATTCAGTTAATGGTCCTTCTGCTACAGCCCATAATCAAATTAATTAACTGATTAAATGATTTATTTGTCAAGGGACATTATTCAGCGACAGACTAACAGCTAAAGTTAGCAAATTTTCATCATTGACAGTTGTCAAAGCCAGCCTAAAAATTAAAATAAAAATCACACATCACTTAAAAATATACAAGAAGATTATAAGAAATAATGCATTTTATAAAACGACACAAAAAAGAGCAATTTTTGCTTTAGACTTTCTCTGGGTTTTGTCAGACAGATGCTAACGTCTGTTTGGTTAACCCGCTCCAGAACCAAAGTTCAGCTTTGAAAGATGATTGTTTTTGAAAATTATATATGTGGTTAACTAGATATATATTTTATGTACTTATTTTTAATTGTTGGTAACTGTAGGTTACTATTTATACTGTATTTCTTTGTGAATTGTGGCATTGTGGCACACATCCTTTTTTGAAATAATTTACAGTTTCTCATGTTGCAAGTGGACATCATTTATTAAAGTAACTAAACATTTCTTTCCTCTTGACACATCGTGACAGAGCTGTTTTTCTTCTCCAGCTGCACCAGTTCCTTCTGTGTGTGTGGAACTGATTAATTGTGGTGATAACTTGATGTTATTTTTCTTGAAAGGACAGGGCTGCTGGCAGTGGAGAGGGAGGGATTGTTAGTCATGTTTTGGTAGCAGGTCTGCAAGGAGCCGAAATTGGTACAGTTATTGATGTGCATGGGCTTTGCTTTCCACAGATTTGTTATTCGCACTGCTCTTTCAATCTTGCAAGAAATAAGAACAAAAAATAAAAAATGAAAAATTAAGTATGAATGTAGTCTTGGATATGCAACCACTTCTACATACAGGCAGTACATGTTGATACCACAAGGAAACTATGATCTTGAACAGTACAAGAACTCTGTTTTGTATAAAAGACCTTTTTGTTTTCTTTAAAGTTTTAAAAAAACAATATTTAGGTAAGGTAAGGTCATTTTATTTATATAGCACATTTTCAGCAACAAGGCAATTCAAAGTGCTTTACATGAGTTACAAGGAAATACAAACAAAATAACAAACCAAAGGAAAGAAAAAAAAGAGGAAAGAAAACTAATCTAATGTTGTTCTAAAGTATGTAAACTAAGTGCTCCTGTTCAGGGTTGCTAAGTATCTAATACAATTTCTAAATAGTGAGTACTCTATAGTTTCTGATAAAATAAGCTAAAGAATGACTGATCTAATTCCTTTTCTGGGTTAAAGTGAGTACTCCACAATTCTAAGTTTTTTCTAAATCCTTTTCTGGGTTAAAAGTAATATAAACTAAGCAGTGACTTTTCCTGTTAAGTATTTCTGGATTCCAAGTTCGTAGTTATTCTAATTCTAATTCTGATTCCATTTCTGGGCTGTATGATCTAAATAGTGCGTACTCCACAATTTCTGATATTATTAATAAACTAAAATAATCCTTTTCTGGGTTAAATAGGGAGTACTCCACCGTTTCTTAAACAAAAAAGAGGAATGGACACAGTAGGTCAGGTGGCAACATTCAGACAAAACAAAGGGGCAAAACAAAGACACAAGTCAAGGCGGTGACGTCAAAGGGCCACGAAGGAACGTTACTGAGCGTCCTGGCAGAGTCCGATAAAGGTGTTGTTTATCTAGGAATGTCCTTAGGAGCATTCAGCTTTGCAACTCGATGGATACAGGAGGGGGTGAGGAGGGAAGAGCGTTGTGTTTACATATTTTCAAGGAGATTACAGATATGCAGCCCTTCCAAGGCCACACGGGGATTTAGGATTTTTTAGTGGCTGATAACTTTATTAAAAGTTATCAGAATTACATTTAAATATATTTGTCCTCATTTAGATGAACATATTTACTTAACAGGACTCCCTTCAGTGTATTATAAGCCTGGCGGGCCACCAGGCTTTATTTGTGGCCCCAAACATTCTAAGAATTGCTTATTTTTATAAGTCCTTTTAAAATGTTTGCATTTTTAAAGACTATATAGTTGGTGTTCAGATATTAATCTTCCAATCTTTTAGTAACACACAATTATCAAGTGATATTTTCAAATTTCCAGTCAGCTTTAAACATTTGTTAACTCGGGCTTAGCAAGTTTTCTGGGGGAAACCTTGTTTAAAATCTTACAGGGATTTAAGTACTTTGCCATTAAAAAGGCTTGAGATATTCACTACGGGTGTCTTTTCCAATGGATACTGCACATTAGTGTGTCAACAGTGACGAATTCAAGTAGTCTTTAAATAATTTATGTGCATCCTTTATTTCTGCTAATCATATTTCAGATTACTGCTTGTAAATGTTGTAATTGTGTGACTTTCTTTTCATTTGTAGTTTCCTTGGAGGTCCAGATCACACCTACCCATGGTGAGATTAGCCTTGGAGAATCCAAATTCTTCATGTGCGATGGTAAGTTACAGAGTTCATATTTTTTCTTTTCGGTACTTCATTTAAATAACATTTCATTTTATATTTTGGTTTTAATTTTGTGTGGAAGATAAAGAGAAAAAAAAGCAGTTTGTTTTGAAATCTGCATCATTTAAAAATGAGTCGATCTTGCCCAAAGTACTTAAGATTTTTTATACTGACAGAATAAACAATTTACTGTAGTCTTTAAATTTTGACTTTACTCGCTACTTGAAACTTAACAATTTTGACACTATCTTACTTTGGCTCAATTTCTGAGCTCAGCAGAACATTTGAATTTGATGTACTTAGGAAAAGACACTGCAGGTTATAAAAGGTACTGGAATGTAAAGTTGCACCAGGTCTTGCTCAGATGATACGCATTTTCAAATGTCTTTAAATTCCACTTGGGCATCAGTTTTTGTTGTTGTTGTTGTTTATATAGTAAGAACTTTAAAATGACAAAATATGTGCTATATATTCTGTGACTCAACACTTTACAAGTGCTATTTTAAAATCTGTTAAAAATTAAAGAAATTCCAAGGCAAAGATTTGTAACATCAAAGTAAACATATCTAATCTTCATCTTAAACTAAAATGTGTCTTTCAGTATGCTTTTGATTGAAGATGCAGTGTTAGAAAAATAGTGAGAGTTCTTAGTTTTGCATTCTGTATGTATTGATTGGGTTTTGATCAAAATTTAACTTGATGGGTCCTAATCACTTTAACTTAACTAGAACCCATCAAGTTAAAATCGTCTGATTCCGGCTTCTGGCCAGATAACTGGAGTATCTCAGTCCCGGTCCTCAGGGACCACTGCCCCGCATGTTTTAGGTGTTTCCCTTCTGCCACACAGCCGACCTGAATAAATGGGTGATTAACATGCTTCTCTAGCACTTGGTGGCATGCAGGGGTTAATGCTATCATTGGAATCAGGTGTGCTGGAGCAGAGACATCTAAAATATGCAGGGCGGTGGTCCCTGAGGACCAGGATTGAGAAAGACTGGTGAATTTCAAGTGTGAGGTTAGTAATTTGAGCGAGCCAGTAGTCCTTTTGTTGGTGAAATGAGATTGTGTCAAAATGAAGAAAAAACTTGACATTTTTAATTCCTAAAACAGTTAGCAGTTAGAGCTTTGATGTTTTCTAGGCTTACTTTGTGAAACGACTCAAATGGGAATCACGAGAAATAGTGAAACCTGCATTGATTTCCAGAGGAAGACACACTTTGTACTAACCTGTGCTTTAAATAAGAGCACATTGTTGTGTTTTTTTAATAAATATATTTTATGCAAATGTAAACTAGTTTGGAAAAAAATGCAACTTGGCCAAGATGGCCATGTTGACGTAGGAGCTTCAGAGATCCACAGATCAGGTAGGAAAATCTTTGGACTCCACAAAGATTTGGGTCCAATCAGATTATAATTTTTTTGCGTGGTCATTCATACTACTAATTACTGACCGCAGTCAGACGTGTGTGTGAACAGCTTACCCCAAAGCCACCCAGAGGAGCAGAAGAAGAGCATAGATGTCACACAGCACTGCATTGTTTCCAGAAGGAATAATGGACGCCACTGTCAATGGATTGATTTTAAAATCATTCGGTAACAGGAGCCAACAGTATTGTCACAAGACGAAAACAAAACAAAGCAAGCTAATAAAAAGAAAGCACAGCTAATAAAAGTGAAACACTGCTAAATAAAAGGAAGTACAATTAATTTTGCAAAGCATTGACTCCACCTTTTGTAGCGAAGTCTGTTTGGAAGTGCCATTGGATTGTGAAGTGAAGCGCTTCACTGACAGACTTCTTTCAGAATGTTCAGTCATAATTATCAGCCACTGTTTACCTCCACATTTACCATGTCTGGCTTCTTCTGGTGCAGAATTATGACGCATCTCTAATGTCAATGACGCAAAAGTCAAATAACATGCAACATGATAGTTCAAACTACAGATAGCCTTAGTATTGCACTACGCAAATCTGCATTCATTAAAGAGTGCTGGAAGAAAAGTATTGCTAAGAGATCAGGCAATCTGTTCAAAGTTTGCGTTCAAAGGACAATCCTGGAAGTAAACCTGCTTGAGGCAAAGAAAAAAAAAAGAGTGAAATGAAGGATTACCTTCCAGCAGGGCACAGATCCTAAGCATACAGCCAGAGATACTTTGGAATAGTTTAGCTCTGAGCAGAATAATATGTCAAAGACTAGACCTAAAACCAAAAGGGAATCTGAAAATATATGTTCAGAGATACTCTCTGCCTGAGTTGGAGCTATTTGGCAAATAGGAATTATCAAACATTTCAGTCTCCACTGCAAAGGTAGAGAAATGCACTAGAAGAGCTTAAATCGGAATGGCAGGTTGTTTTACAATGAAGTCAGAGTGGCTGTGTACAAATTCAGGACATGCTTTCCATGAGTTTTGCTTTGGTATTGTGTTGCATGGCTTAATGTTGGTGTGTTCTAAAATAATCCAAATAAAATACATTAAAGATTTTGGGTGTAAAATTGATATTACACCCAAAACTGTGCTTTACATTATGCAGTCATGATGAAATCATGTCAATCAGCTTTAAATCTTTTTAAAATTAAAAAAATACATCATCATCATCATCATATCTTTATTCCAGACACAAAAAAGGTCCATAATAAAAACATGAAACAAACAAAATAAGAAGTAAAAAAAACGATTCACCCGCTTTCAATATGTCATCTGCTGACAGGATCTGATTCCTCTAGACTTGGAGTGAGCCCACTACCGCTGTCTCTTTTCTCATCTCCTGCTCGTCTTTCTGTGTACCTAGTTGTAGGCGTTGCCAAACACGTGGACTGGTATGGCCCGAGCGGGGAGCGGATAGCCCCGAATAGACCAGACTTGACTGTAACCCGCAACGATGAGTCATCTTCCACCCTCACATTTTATGAAGCCAAGACCGATAGCGCCGGGACGTACAAGTGCGTCGCCACCAACGGAGACCAGCAAGCGGAGGCAACCGTTAAAGTGAAAATCTTCCGTAAGTGCCGTCCCCTCCTCCCCTCTCCTCTCCTCCACGGCAGCCTTTAAAAATGTTAAATCATACAAATATGCATGCAGGATGAAAAATTAAAGGAATGGGGTTTGTTGTATTTTATTGACTGCTCAAAGGCAACACATTATTCTTGTCGTTTTTTCAAGTAAGGGGTTTTTCCATCAGCTCAATAAAGTGTTGGAAGACCATTAAAGGGCTGTTTAATGATCCTGTCTGTTGTGTGGCTCTTCTGAGTAATGGGTTTTATTTTGCTTGAATGCCAAACATCAACAAATGTCCATATCCATATGATGAAATCAGTTTACTCAAAACTTTTTTTTGTCCTCTAGCTGTTTTAGTTCTATATGTATATGTATGTATATATATGTATATATATATATATTTATTTATTTATTTATTTTTTTTAATGCACATTTGCAGTATACAGTCCAATATTTTACAAAAGAAGAATGCAGCTTCATAAATATTCATTTTTACTTTGTTAATGCTGGGATAACTTAGAAAGTTGTGTTTTTTATTCAGGAAAACATAAAGGTAAGTAGCTTTTATAAAACTTACACCTGCTTCCTCACACCACCGCAGTCCCATGAAGGTTTGTCATCAGTCTAAAGGTTAGCAGGAGAGGCAGCAGACTGCCGATGGACTACACCGTTACGCCTCCAAAATACTAATAAAAGCAGCAAACTGATCTCAGAAGCTGCACTCCAAGAATCCCACCGATTGGGTCACGATTCCACTAAAAACCTGTTCATGTTCTTTATTCTTTGCACTGACAAGCATTTGTATTTTGTAAGTTTGATGCGTTTTGAATATTTTCAACACATCTTTACAAAGCTTTGGTTATATTAATTATTGTGATACATTTCTGAATAAGAACATTTTCATATTACTACATCTAATTACATCAGTACCACATTACAGTCGTTCTGCATTAGAAATGACATACATGAGGTTTTTAATTATGTAATATTGTAGTGGTCTATGCCTAAATCCTGTTGTGTGCTGAAAAGGTCAGAAGCTAGTTTCATTCAGTCTTTAAAGGGACGCTTTCAGTACTTCATACCTTTGTGATTTTCAATGTTTTAAGCCCCAATTTTTTCTGGTACAAAATGGAGAGTTCCACAAGGGGAGGTTTTCAGTGGACTATGCATCATTTTGTGCTTACCAAGAGGACATTTCCTAAATCAACCTAAAATCAACTCAGAAAATATCAACGGAATAAATTTTCTGTATTCTATTTCTTTTTTATTGAAAGGAAACGGTTACTTTAGTTGATAATGAGTTGACTGTTCCAGATGTGGATCAAATCCAACTGCACAAAATAATCGAGTGGGAGTCTAATACAAAGTTTTCAAAGGATAATATATATATTCTTTTATTGTTTTACAATTACTTTTGATTCTATTAGAGCATGGGGGTCAAATTCCCTTTGGGTGACATCAAAGGGCCAGTTGTGGCAGGATGTATTGGTAAAACTACCAATTAACAAATTGTTAAAATATAACAATTTGCATTGCATTCGATGAGCACTTCTAAAAATTCAATACTTAACATTGAAGTAATTTGGCACTATACAAATAAAAGCTGATTTGATTTGACAACAGTTTTATGCTCAAATATTTTTATTTTGAAGTTCTGTTTCTGTGGCCCTCAAGAGTCTAGAAACAGTTACAGTGTAGCCTCGAGTTTGACACATGTGCATTACAGTAGCAAATTGTAGTAGATATCTACATGTGTTTTGTTCCTTCATTAACTTTGAAATCTATTTTATTGCACTAAATTGGTTTATTTGCTTGTTTTAACTAGACTAGGCCTTGGTTGTTTTTAAATGTGCCAACTAAGTAAATGTGTGCAAAAAAATAAACTCATAAGTACAAGGGTGTGAAGTGTTTTGTTTATGGGTTCAAAATGGCTTGAGGAAGAGATTAAATAGAGAATGAATATGTGAAGAGCAAAATTCATCAGGAACTCTTCTTATGACTTTCACTCGCATTTAATCCTCCAAGCTATCTGCCTCACTCTATGCCACAAAATGATCCGTACTTGTTCTTCACAAAAATTAGATCCAGAAAAAAAAAAAACACTGCAACGTTCTCACCTCACAAAACCTCTGAAGTTGGTATAAGAAAGTGTAAATATGCTGCTAATCTTGCACAACACTTCATTTCATAACCCTTGTATGTAGAAATGGGGTCCAACCAACCCCACACACGTAAAACTTGTATCATTTGCCATAGTCCTCTACGTTGGCCTCAGTCCTCGCACGCTAAACTTAAGCTAAACTGCTCATTCAAAAAAAATGCATAAAGTTCTTCCGACCTCACTGTAACAATCACTGAATTAGATGAACCAAATCCCTGAGTGTGATTGTGGTTTACGTGTTTCATTGCAGAAAGAATAACCTTCACAAATGCACCGCCTCGCCAAGAGTTTACTGAAGGAGACAACGCAAACATCGTTTGTGATGTCACCAGCTCACCCCCGCCCACAGTCTTTTGGAAATACAAGGGAGCCAAAATACAGATGGAGAAAGATGGTAAGGCTGTTTGTCCCTGTTACTAGCTGTTGGTATCTTTTGATAATTAAATCATGAACTGGTCCTGTAATCCTTGTGATGCTTATGAACTCAATTTAAACTTTTAATGGAGATAATGACCAGTGGCGCCACAAGGGGGTCAGAAGAGGGCCATAACCCCCTGTTCGAAAACGTTGGCTACCTCACTGGCCCCCAACGAGAGTCATGCTCAGGTCATAGAAAGACACAGTCATTCTCTTCCATGAAGACATGAATGTAAAACTCATCAAATAAATGTATAAAATAAAAAATAAGAATAATTATTGGATACATACATAAAATACTTGTGTGTCAGATTTACGGGCGTACCAGAAACGAGCAAAAAAAAGAAAAGAAAAAGAAGGTTCCAGCTGGATCCGTTTTATGTAAAAAAAAAAAAAAAAAAAAAAAAAAAAAAGAAAATTTTTTACGTGGAAGTTTTTAACATATGTAATTAGTCAGGATTAATACACTAAAGCTTTAGCGCTATTATAAACTGTTTTGTGAAGTGAATCTATGCAGTATGATAAAATTTTATTATCATGCGACTTATAATGCATCTGTTCTGTTCTGCAGTGTGGTATAATTAGGGAAATCTCCCCAGCCTATATAGAGCTGTCAAAAGATAGACAGAGAATTTCTGAAAGCGCATTCTGGCACCCAAAGAAAGGCTACCTAATTATATTTATGCAGATCTGCTGGTGTCACAAAGTTAAAATTGCTTGTGCACCACTGCTCATGGCTTTCTTCTCTGGGGTTTATCTGTGCTTTGAAAGAAAAAAAAATTAATTTGGTCTCGGGTTTGAAAATAAAATCCACTCTTCTTCTCATTCGACACTGGCAGTTTAATAACGTTAGTGTTGGTTTTGCTTACTAGGAAATAACACATGCTCGTGTGGGTTGCAACAGCAGTTTGGATTACAGTTTTGTGGTTCATATTTCATTTCAAAGTGAAAAAAACTCCTGTTGCTTTGGGCATATTTTTATTTGCCTCCAGCTTGTTGGAGACGTGTAGGACATGTTAATAAAACTCTAACAAAATGGAAATATATATCCTGTTTAGGTAGTAGTAATGTTTCACAGTTTGCAACTTTGAATCATTAAAAACAAGAAAAAACTACATTTCATTTATTACAGTCTACAGTTGACTGGATTTGATAAGATATTGCTTGTAGATTTAAACAACCTGTGGATAATCTGAATTATTATTAACAGTGAAACGTGGAGCAGTTGGATGCAGTGAGGGGAGAAAACATCTGGCTTGTGCTGTACCTTGCAGAGGTTTCAGCAGCAATCATTGTTGTAAGCCTGTTTGAGCCTCTGTAAGCTGCCTTTTTGTTACAACACTACAGGTGGGCAGAATACAAGAGGATTGGAAAACCTTTGAAAAGGAATATCTGCACAGGCAATGTACATAGAGCTAAATCCACAAGTAAACATGTACTCCTGCATGGCTTACACCACTGTCTATAAATATCCGCTTCACCTTAAAGATCACTGCTTATGTAATGTCCTAAATAAACCCTTCTTATGACATACCTTTATAAAAAGGATGGGAAAAAATGAAGGTTTTTTTTAATTTTCCAACAAATGATTAAAAATTAAAAGCTATGTCTGTTAGAAAATGGTACCTAAATGATTAATTGAATTAAACATGGTATTTTAATGTATTTCTAATACTGTGTAGCAATAAAACATCTGTAGAATGTGCCCATTCTTTTTTCAAATATCCGATTAATCGATTAATCGTCAGAATAATCAGTAGATTAATAGTTTACTAAAATAATCGTTAGCTGCAGCCCTGTTTCAAAGGTACCAGAGTTTGGAGGAGTAGAGAGCAGCAGGTTTTGAGTTGAAGTCTTTTATGAAGTTCCACAGTTATTTGTAATTCAGTCATGTACTATACTGTAATTCAATATAGTACATGGAAATGTTTTAGTTTTAAGAAATATTTTGAATCCGATGCATAAAAATCTGCTTCCAGACTAAAACTATTTCATGATAAAAGTGAGCTTGTGATTAGTTGTGAATAAATGCGTTAAATATGCAGTTCAGCCTAGCCACAATGTAGGTTTTCTCTCAGATTATAGGGTTCCACTTATTAGATTATTTTTAATGACTAGTTTATTGTCCTTTATTAATTCACTGAGTACAACCGACTGTTGTTTTTTGTAGTTTGTGTAAAACACTTCTTTTTTTCCAAACCAGTCTGCAAAAATGTGTTTGAAACATCTGAAAAATATATTTACAGGAAAAAGGAACCATCATTTTAGTTTTGGCTGTTTCTTGGATATTTTTTTAAAATTATTTGTTTTAATTATTTGGCATAAAACTCTTCCTAAAACTTTGATCAGAAAGCCTCTAAGTTTTATGCAACAGGGCAGAGCTTTCAGGAAATAAAACATGAATTATTTAAATATTTTACAAATAAAGATGTATTAATAATGTATTGCATTATTAATGTTGCGTGTGAATGCGTGCGTGCGTGAATGGATGGATGGATGACTAGTTGCAGTGTAAAAGCGCTTTAGAGTGTTCTAGTCTAGATGAAGTGCCATAGAAGTACAGACCATTTACCATTTAATATAGACAAGACTTTCCCCATTTTTTCCCGCTCTGGCCGTACAATGACAGCTCCAGACTGTAAACTTGTCAAAGTAACAAACAAATAACTCTTTCATCCTCTTTTTCATTTCAGTTCGTTTCAAGGTGCTAAGCAACAATCACCTTCAAATCCGCGGCATAAAGAAGACCGATGAGGGCATGTACATGTGTGAGGCTCGCCTCATGGCCCGCGGCGAGATTGATCTGCGTCCCATCAGTGTCGTGGTGAATGGTTAGCGACCTCTTCACATCGTTTCCTCTTCCTTTTTGTTCCCGGGTTCATGGTTTTGTGTGGCAGGTGTACCATGACGCACAAAGAAAGCAGTAGATACAGAAGAGGGGGGACCACGTTGGGTGTCATTGTAGAGAGAGTTGCCCAGAGCAACCGCTTATCAAAGATGTTCTATGCTAATGAAGCCTGTTTCCTGCAACTTCTGAGACACAGAACACGACTAAAATTAGTACTCTGAATGTGTCACAGTGACTGTTTCGGTCTCGGATTCTGCTATAGTTTTTTTTTTTTTTTTACATGTACAACAGTACATGTTGTTGTACATGTAAAAATGTGACGTATGAACCTCTTAATGGGTTAATACGCCACATTCCACTCTTATTGGCAAGTCTGGTGAAGATGTGTCAAAAGCTTTAAGGCTGTATTAATCTTGCACTGCAGTAGCATAGCAGTGAAAGCTGCAGACAAATCCAGAGTGTTGGGTTTCTCTTTTCCTATCATATTTCAGCTCAACCTTATGGTTTTCTAAAGTACGGGGACTGTGAGGTAGCCCTGAAAGAATGCTGATTTTGTGTTGAGTGAACCGTTTCTGTATTGATTTGGCCTGGTGTTTTAGTGTCATTGTTCATAAAAACCAAATTATATTTCCTGTTTTCTTGTAGAGTCCACCACATTTTTATTTAGGTATTTCGATGGCTTCTCAACTAGTTTCCTAGGGCCGATTTATGTTTTCGCATCCACCTGAATAATGTGCAGTTGTGCCACTGGGACTAGCCAAACTGTGACTTATAGTCCAGAAAATATGGTAATTGAAAAAGGCTTCTTTTCAATGCTGCTAACGATTCCTAAAAGGAATCTGTGGCACCAGCATAAAAATGACGGTTATCATTAATGTATGTACTCCAAATAAAGTTTGAAGTTTTAAAAAACGTATTCTATGTGAGATTATACTGCTGCAATAAAATATTTTTATTTCAGTGCTTTTTAAACATCTTCACTGAGGCTGCTAATTAATAGTAATGTGTTATATTTTAATCTCTCTCTATGTCTATTGATAACTTGTAAATGTCCCTATCTCCATGTTTTATTTTTTTTCTTGTTTAACCATTTCTCTTTGTCTACATTAGTGCTCCCAACCATCAGAATATGGCAGTCAGAAGTCAACGCCACAGCAGAGGTTGCACAACCTGCCATTCTGACTTGTGCTGTTGATGGCTACCCTGAACCCATGGTGACCTGGATAAGGTAAACCTCTCTGACTCGTAGAGACATTTGCCAGATTTTTACACAATTCAGTTATTGCTGTTGTGAAAAGTAATTTTATGAGGCACGAAAATGCTTAATTAACATAAGTATGCATATAGGAATAATGTATCTTTTGCACTTTTTGAACAGAGACAGACCTATTTTCAAGGAAAATAAAGTAATGTAAAAGAAAAAAAAATCTTTACATTTTTTAAAAATTTGCTTATCAAATAAAATAAGTCTAAGTCTAAATGTGAGTCATAGCCTTCTCAGTCAATGGAAATACATTCCCGGCACTACAGCAGCCTTATTCTAATTTGTTGTCCAATTTTTGTATTGCATATTTATTTTGCTATTTTGATTTTTTAATATTTGGTGACAAGCACCAAATCTTTGTTTGGGCTTCTTCACCCTAATCTTTAGCCTCCTCCAGAGATTCTTTCAGATTGAAATCGGAGTTCCAAAACATTAATATTACTTCCATTCAGAAGACATGTTAAAATGAAAAAGTCACTTTAGACCTGAATCTTAAAGGGATCTGAATATTTGTGGTCTAGACTGGAATTCATGAATCGGAAAACATCAGCAAATGCTTCTCATTGCACAGGCAGACACAGACACCTAGCGTTAGCTTTAGCAAAAGATTTCTGTAATGTCATGGTTCTGTTCTCATGTTGAGAAAAATTTGCCATCTATTACATTTACAGCGTATTACTTTGCAAATTAGTCCAAAACAAAAGTAAATTTGTACGCCGGCCTGCTTTGAATCGTTGATTTCACCTGGTGACAAAGCTGTGATTACTTTTTGTCAGCAGCATTAATATATATTTTATGTTTAAAGGCAATTCATGCCATAGTTTAAGACATTTTCCAATGAGCCAAAACAATTAAAACATAATATAATCAAAGTCTGTCCAAAATGTCAACGCAGCTCAGTTAGACGTTTGTTGAATATTTATCGTAAAGTTGACAGAAAAAGGAATAATGATTTATTCAAAGAACACAACACATCATTCCCACTGTGTGGTTTGGATCTAGGTTGCTACTTCGTTATGCCAGTCATTTAAAACGGTACCGGGCTGCTGATGCATAACAGTGAAGTAAAAGCTGGCAGCAACAAACTAATGAGGCAGGGCTAATCAAAAATAATGAGCTGTGTGAATTGTACGTGTTCAAAAACGGTATAAGTTGATATCAATACATATAGTTATCTATATATAAAGTTTACATCTTAAGATTTTCCCACATGTTCATCAAGTGGTTTGTGTGAGATTAGCATCACCTTCTGCATTTAAGATGCTAATTCAGCTTAAGATTCAGTGAAAACATTCTCGTTATCTGGGATGTTATTCATATAGCAGAACTGCTCAATAAATGCAGTATTAATCATTACTAGAGCCCAATATTCCATACATAGCATAAATTGAATGACATGTAGCACTAAAAATTCCACATTTGAGTTAAAGCCTGACTGAACCTAGGCATAAAAATATTGTTTCTGTGTGCAAGACACTTCAGCTTATTAGTGATGTTCTGCAGACTGATTTATTCATTGCAGAAGGAAACTTAATCACAGGGTAACAAAGGTAAACTGAAACCTGAGGAGCTGCTTGTCAACAATAGCCACATTATCTGTGTATATGAATACAGCCATTGACAGGCTCCTGCTTTGTTAAACTGTTTCCATTCATCTTATTTCCAAGACAGCAGATAATTACAGACAATTTAGATCCGGGGTCACAAAGTTTAAACAGCCCAAGAAACACTGTTAGACTTGGCTTTCTGGGTTTTATTGATAGATTCAGTTTATCCTAGCTCTGTTAGAGAGGGGTGATGTCTTATTAAACACTTCACTGAAAGACAAAGCAAGCTTTCAGACACTGACAAATAGAAGGTTAGAAAACAACACTTCTTTTAGATTGCTAGTGTTTGGGACAAAGCATGTGTTCTCTATTATGACAAGATAGAAATTAAACCGACTTTCGAATAAAGCTGAATGTATGCACCATGGATTACATAGAAAACTGGCCTATTTGGTTTTATAAGCTGTTCATGTTGCATGGAAAAAGTTTAATTCAGATAAAGATTTGAGAGCCTTTCCTTCATTGTGAGCACTCCAGAGTGGTGTGCTATTCCCTTGAAAATCTGAGCTGCTAATTGAATGAGATGTTTTCAGCTCTGGGGGGAATCCAAACAAAGTGCTAGGGGTGTTTTGGCCAGTACTTTGCACACCAAAACATTTGCACTTAAGCAAAGTAAATCAAAGATTTCTAATCAACTATCAACTCTGACATGT
This sequence comes from Poecilia latipinna, assembly GCF_001443285.1. NCBI lineage: Eukaryota > Metazoa > Chordata > Actinopteri > Cyprinodontiformes > Poeciliidae > Poecilia > Poecilia latipinna. The sequence goes on along the minus strand of NW_015112617.1, from coordinate 752,280 downwards.
TTGTCATTTGGGAAATTACAACTTAATTTGAAGAAATGCCAAAATTCATAAAGAGGATATAGCAACCTTTACACATTTTAATTTCAGTTGTATTCCCAATTGTTGCTCATTAAAGTTATATTCATTTCCATGTTGGAAAATGAGAAATATGTAAGGGTCAAAAAGAGCACAAAGCAGCTGAAAATTGCAGAAGAATGACACCAAACAACAACGTCAGTGTTTAACATTGTTCAACCCAGATTGATCTGGTCACAGTGGAGCAAATGTTGATTTCACAAAGTGAAGGTTTATGCTGTCATTTTATCAGGAGAATAGTTTTCTGAGAGCATTAGCTTGGAGATCTAGCCTTGCCATTACCTTCCTACGCAATTCTGCTCGATTCTCTTCTCCTTTCAGTGCTTCGTGTTGGATTTGTCCCAATGAGCTCGATTTCTAAGAATGCATTTCATCCTGGCCAATAGGCAAACAGAAGGAGGAGTTGTGACATAGAGTTTTTGCTCTGTTTTTGAATTGTAGTCTGCCTATTGTAGTTGGTTAAAGTGAATGACATTCAGTTCATGTTGGTCATGCCTAAAATCTTGAGTAGTTAAAGCTTCATAGCGTAGCTTCCTTCGTGATCAAGCATTTGCATTACATAAATCATGACCAAATATTAGTGCTCAGGTAAAATCTTATCCAATCATTTAAAACTTCAACTGTGTCCACGTCTCCAGCTGTTCCAATAGCCGGTGGTCCAGACCCTCTGGATGATGCGAAACTTACAACAGGCTATACTAGACCCAACAAACTGGTTTGGTACTACACCACAGACTTCCACTTGCTCTGCGGTTAACAGAGTCTGTTTGTATATGGGAATGATCCCTTGTGGAAAAGTCAAAACTTTGTTTCAAAACCCAAAAACTCTGCCAGCATTCAGGTTATGTGGAGTGATAAAATTATTATTAGGCACCTTTCACTGATGAACAGATGATACTTTAATGTCTGCTCCAGTTCTGACCTGCACTGTTACTCTGACGTGACCTGGCATCGGCTTTCCCTGTTCTCACTGCAGCTGTCACCAAATTAGCATACTTTATATTAGACAGAGAATGTGTACATTTAACTCTTCCACTCATCATTTTGTTTCATTTGTTAATGTTTGCAGAACAGGACAGTAATTTAGCTGGAAAAATCGTATTATTTTAATGTCACTCAAACCGAATCTGTCTGGAGTCAGTTTTGTCACAGCATTTGCTCTAAAAACTCCCTTTACATTAATGCTTGATGGTAAAATATGAAAATATGCAGCAGTCAGACGCGCACTTCTTTATTGGGCTGAAACACGGAAAGAAATTAGTCCCAGCTGAAGCTAATTATTATGAATACACATACAGGATGATGGTTATTAGATAGCGGTTATTGATTGAATCTGCCTACATCACCAGATGTCTGGTACTGACAACAAATAAAAAGTCAAAGCCACTAAAAAAAGATATCCATGCTCCCTACTAAACAACACCCACGTCAGCTTTACCTCGTCCACCCCTTAGATGCAGCTAGTTTTTTGCCAAAAGCAACATAGCAAAATAGAAAACCAGTACGACATGCCATCACCTCGATAAAAGGAAAAAAAAGAGGGGTCATGTACCCGCTATGACTAAATTCCCACAATCTTGCAATCCTGCAAAACACACATTCAAAGGATGAAAAACAACTCAGAAAGAACTGCCTTAGTGCAATCTGGCAAATCAAGGAAAGACTTGAATTGATTTTACTTTGCGCAACATTACAGTGCAATGTGTGTTCATGTAATGAAGCATTGTAGAGAGGAGTACCACAGCCTAACAGGATCCAAGCAGCACAATTCTTTAAGCTGCTCAGATAACACAAATTAAATAGATCTGCATATCATTTTTGGCTACATGCCTCAATTATGTCCAAGCTATTTCTCTCAAAGTATACTTCACTCCCAGCTGTTGAAGTGTGTGCGCTCCAGAGGAAACCTGCCATCTGTTAGACAAGGATGTTACTTCCTGAACAAACTCGACATAAAGTTTGATTCCCTTTTTCACTTGGAAAATGTAATTTGTTAGTAAAGAGCCTCTACTAACAAGACTGTGGTTTTAAAACTATTGGGTGCATTTTACCTTTCGTCGTAGTTCAGATTTGTAGCTTCTTTTTAAACATACTGTAGATGGAAAATGTGCTTTGAGAGCAAGTTGTAAAATGATGAAGGAACAGAACGTATTGTTTAATATTTTCAGAGAATCTGTGCGTGAGCTTTAGGTGGGCTGAAATGTCAACATTAATCATTTGAGTTTGTGATTGTTTGCCGAGAGTGCTTGTGGAGCTTAACAACCAATAGATCCAGCCTACCACTTACTAGAGTTTGCTTCTCTTTTCATCACTTTAGTTCATGTTTCAGTTCATGCTTTTTTGGCTTTTTAGCTGCTGCTCTGATTGGTGAATGTTATTTTAACGCTGTTCTAGCAGAAAAGCATCAAAGCCACACATAATAAAATCTGATATAACGCTTTCAGAGAGGATACTTTTCACTAGCTCATATTTATACAGTTGGCAATTTACTTTTTTAATGTTCCCTGTGTTAAAGTGTCATTGTGAAGGCTTTTAGTTCCCTATGCTATATGCTAAAACGTGATTTGGAAAACTGGATCACTTTTTCTTTTCAAATCCAGATGAAATTCATGTATGCACTCAAAATGATAACAATAGAGACAATAAAAATCTACAAAAAGGTTAGGGTGCTTGACATTTTCACTACACTGCAAGTCAGCTGGCTGATAAAAGCTATAACACTTTCCAGTTGTTTACAGCAAAGACTAATTTAGCTGTTTGGAAATGTTTCCTGTTAAAAAAAAAAAAAAAATCACAGACAGCAAAGGTGTGGAAACTTCACTCATCAGTCTTAAACTGTTTTAAAACTAAAGTTGGTATGTTGTTTTTTTTAAACATTTCCGTTGAGCAGTCGACTACAGAGAGGCACTATCTACTAATTTAGAAGACTGTATCAACCAAGGTTCCACCATCATCAGTGTTTTGTATTATCTTAGCAGCTGCAGCAGTGATTTTAAATTTTCACTTTTAAATAAAAGCAATTAGATCATGGCTTACGTTTCTGTTTTCCCTTTTGGTTTAAATACCGTGATACTGGGATATTTTCTCAATTTATTTTTTTCTCACGCCACACCCTAGCTATTCCACATGCTCCACTGGTAGATGTAAACACCTCTCACCTGTCTAGCTAGAATAATGTATAATGTCCTCATAATGCTCCCCTTTAGTCTTTGCAGAAAAATTTGCAGGGTGTTAAAAAGTAGGCTAGTATCACAGTCAGACAACAACCCAGAAAGTGATGAAAGACTCGTACTTCAGTCAGTCCGATTCCCCAGAAAATGGGTTCAGTGACCCAGACCAGCTTTCTTACTCCTGCTGAGAAGGACGGGCTCACCATTCTGAACCCCACCTGTCACCACCTGGGTGCTGACAGTCTTTAAAAACCACATAGACAACAGGCTGCTAAAAAATTTTTAAATGATCCATTTGTTGACTTCCTTTAGCTGCTAATTTACCAACAATTCTCATTAGTAAATACAGCAAAGCTGAAATATGACTTGGACCCAGTGAAGAACCGACAATAAATTGGGATCAAAGGTGTCAAACGACTTGCAGAAGAAAAATGTGCTGCTGTACAAAAAGAACACATTCTGTGTCAGATGTTCAGCTTTCACATCTTCTCTCTTCATCGTCACTTTTGTACTTTATCTCCTGACCTTTCTCACTTTGTTCCCAGGTGGGTTTAAGAACTACTACACGCTTTCGACAGAGCACCGCAAAGAGGTCGGAAGAGTGGTGTTGGGATTGACTGGCGTCAGTGTTTTAACACTTTGTGCGTTATCAACAGGAACGGAGTAGAACTCAGAGACGAGGAGAAGTACGGCTTTAATGAAGATGGCTCCGAAATGACTATAATGGATGTAACCAAGCTGGACGAAGGAGAGTACACGTGCGTCGCCAAGAACAAGGCTGGGGAGAGCGAGAAGGAACTCAGCCTGAGAGTGTTTGGTAAGACAGATTGTTTTCTAGAAAGTACGTGGACTAGTGACAGGATGAAAGGTTCCAAGTGAGTGGGAATTTTAAATTATATACATATATAACCCACATATGAGTGTGTACGTGTGGGGAGGAAGAACAATAGTACAGTTTGTGTCTGTTTTAAGTCGGAAAAGAATAAGGTGTTGTTTTTGTGTGGGTTGTCGTAGGGATAAAACCGGAGGAATTAGAGAGCAAGTCAAATGCGCTCGGTCTGAGTCTTGGAATGCGTTCAGCTTTTGTTTATTTACGCCCATTAGCTTGTTCCTGTCTCTATTTTGTCCTGTCACAACTGGATTTTCAATTCTCGTCAGTTAAAATTTAGAGTGGGCTGGCTGCTGCAATTTATTTTCCCTAAACAGAAGACTTGGCGTCTGTAATTTCTTCAGAGCAAACAATTATCTCAAAATGATTCAAGACAGCAGTCAGATCACTGTTTGCCTCATTATTTCAAAGATTTTTCTCTCTCTCTCTCTCTCTCTCGCTGTCTTTGAAAGCTGTGGTTGCTTTACATCAGTGTGTGCAAAGCTGCAATCAAACGCTCCTTTGTGAGCATCCGTGTTGTTTTTAAGTACAAATCACAAATATGGATTTACAGAGTCCTTGGTTTACTTTTAACTCAACAGGAGTCCTTTATTATTCAATGAAAACTTTTACAGTGTTTGATTTGATAATAATCCTTCATACAATGTGGAGCCGTTATGCAATACAGACCATTATAATAAGTCTCAAATGTAAGCAAGCATTACTGTACGTTCTTGACCTTTCTAGCTTTTCAACTTTATGTCAAGTTACAACTAAAAACTTCAATTTATGAAACTTCATAAATGACCGATACAAAGCAGTGTACAGTAGGGAACTATAGGGAACATGATACAATGTTGTCAAATTGTATTTGTATTCAGCCCCTTTTTACTTTGCTACTCTTTAATAAAATCCAGTGGAATCAGCTGCCTTTATACTTTGTAAGTCTTTAGGTGACTTATAAACATTGCAACATTATTGATCTTGTTGTAACAAGAGCAATAATGGAAAAGTTTAGAACAAAGCATGACCGTTCTTGTCTGTTGCTAGACTTTAAAATGACTTTTCCACAAAAGTCTGACTGAGGTCAGACTAGATTGACCTCTAGTCAATCTAGAGGTCAATCTTCTGTTGAAGAGTTGTCTCTTTAAGAGAAGTATAAAACTGTTGAAGAGACAACTCTAAAGACTTGCTACTGTACTTGTAGCTAAAGCTGTTATTACAGCAAATGCACATAATACTTTTCAGTTTTTTCATTTCTTAAAACTTCAAGCATTTATCAATTTTAGTTCCCTTTACAATCCTACACCACTTTGTGTTGACCAATCATAAAATCCCACTGAAAGACAATGAAGTTTGTGGTTGCAATGTGACAAAGTGAAAAACTATACCGTTTCTGAAAACACAATTACTATGTTTTAAACATTTAAAGAAGGATATCCTAAAAACATTTACTGTAACAGAAAATGGAAAACTTTCTCTGAGGATCTCTGTTTTTCTGTTTGTTTGTTTTTTGGCCATCATGAATAAGTTTACTAGAGGCCTGGATTCACTGTGAGTTTTATTGATGTGTTTAGAAGTAAGGTAGAATAGCTGGAGCCAGACATTATACTTAGATGTATTCAGAATTCCAAACCAATAGCAAATGCAGACAAAGAAAGACTTGGTATTATTTTAATAAGACTGCATTTAAAATTGGAAATAAAACAGTTTGAGCTCCTACAGTCCCTGAATAAATACAATTAGAACTGAAGTAGCTCTTGGTTTGCATTATTTAACCATGATTCATTCTCTTTTTTTTTGTCTGTTCTCTTAAGCAAAAGATTAAATGTTTTACTTGGAAGGATAATCCCATTTCCACTATTAAATGCAGTAGTTTGGTTTTGTGCTGTATTTTCAGGGGGACTGTACATTTAAATTCAGACATTTATTCCACTGCTGCACATGGACAATATCCAACTTATTTTTGTTTCGATTTTTAAAAAAATCTTTACATTTTTCATCTACTTTTTAATTCCTGCTCCCTACTATCAAGTGTATTACATTGCTCTGTTTATTTATGCTGCAAATCACCCAGCTAAAATCTGCGGGTGTTAACCATAAGGTTTATTTATCTGCAGTTAAACCGAAGATCACATACATAGTGAACCGGACCGCTTCAGAGACGGAAGAGCAGGTAACTGTGACTTGTGAAGCATCTGGAGATCCGACTCCAACCATCAGCTGGAGCTACGGTGAGCAAGTCTTCACCGAAGGAGACCAGGTAAAGTCAGATTTGATTTAACTTAAATCCACCATAACTTTAATAAGTGAGCCAACAATTAAACATGGGGAAATAAAACATTTAGTCAATCTAGTCTAGTCTGTTTTGAATGTTTTAGCTTTGTGCATCCTATGTGCTTTCAAGTGTGAACAGAATTATGAAAAAATGCATATTTACCTTCTTTAGCATACTTTATTTTTTGATGGATTATGTAGAATTGGAACATTGAGCGGTAACCACCAGGGAGAAACACAAACCTGTAGGCAACAGGTGTTTTCAGAAGAAGAATTGAGTACCTTTAACCTACTTTCAAATGATGTATTGATTTGGTGCAGATGGGGGACTTTGAAATTCATTACAGGGTTCTTTCACAGGGTTTAAATCTTGTTCACTGGCTTTTTAAATCTTAAATCAGTAGCTAGTTTTGAATGGCCCAGTGCATTGTTTGGTGAAACTCAGTGCCTTTATAATACCTGGCAAAAAAGTATTCATACCTCTTGAACATTTTTTTGCATCACAAACTTTTTAATGTTTATATTTCACACTTGGACCAACACAAAGCGGTGCATAATTGTGATGCAGAAACAGTATTTTGGAATTTTACAAATAAGAATCTGTTGCTCTCGTATTTATCTGTCTTTCTAAATAATTGCACGTTACATGGTGATCTTAGAGGTTTGTTGGAGAACTAGAAGCATCATGAAGACCAAGCAGCACTGCAGACAGGTCATGGAGGAAGTTGTGGAGAAATTTACAGCAGGGTTATTTCATTAATTAATAGCCTTAGCTTTGAAGATTGCACAAAGCTCTGTTCAGTTTTCTATGATTATGGGAAGAGTTTGGCTCAAACCTACCGAGACATGGCCATCCACCTATACTTACTGGCAGGGGAAGGAGGATTTTAATTGGAGAAGCTGTGAAGAGCTTGTAAATAACTCTGTACAAATCACCAGCTAAGGTGGGAGAATCTGTTGACAAGCACTCTGCGAATCTGGCCAAATCTGTGCAACAGAGCCGAGAAGTAAGTCATTGCTGAAAGGAAGTTGTGAAAAAGTCCTATTTGGAGTTGGCCACAAGCCGGCATAATGTGATAGGGAAGCTTTACTTTAGCAGGGTCAGAAAGGTTAGTCAGAGTTGATGGTGAGATAGGTGGAGCTATTAAATAGAATAAAACCTGTAAGAGGCTCAAAAAGACTTGAAGATTGGGCAGAGGTTCATCATCATCCAATAGGAAAAGCCCGAACCCTAACCATACAGCTGCAATGGAAAAGATTAGATAAAAACATTGTGTTGTTACAATACTCTGCATGCCATCTAATTAAACTTGAGACTATTTACAAAGATCCATAAAAAGTTATAGTCTTGATATGGAAAGCTGTTCAAGACATTCTCCATAAGAGTTGCTGCAAAATGAAGTTCCAGGAGGTAATGACTCAGGTGAATTGATTACAAACACACTTTCGACAACAGTGTTATTTTCCCAATAGCGTCATAACTGTGCACTGCTTTGTAATTCAACAAGAGTATGAATACTTCTGCAAGACTCTTTACATTTGAGACAAATGTCCCCCCAGTTGCAGGGAAAACAATCTGCTAAATTCAATTATACCACTCCCCAAAGTAAGCATGCCAATTAACGTGATTGAAATGAGTTTCTTATTTGCTACAATGAGCACTTGACTCAGCATATGTGTGTTTTGTACTTTCAATCACTATTGCCATTTTGTGCTCATGTCAGTGATTGAAATACTTTTCAATTATGGCGCTACGGTGTCGCCGGACATTCTCCCGCCATCTTTCAGACTCGTTTATGAGAGCCAGCTTCTTAATCTTTCATCACATCCTGAATCTCCTGAATGTTTTCATCTGTAATATTTTCCACATTATTACATGGCTAAACCATCAAAAGCAGCGAATACCCCCATGGGGTATTCTCATACATCTATTGTCCACATGGCTTACTTCTTTCAAGGTGTTTGGTGACTCACTGCAGTCGAGAAATAAAGAAATAAATAAAAGGAAAAAAGGGGGTTATATGCTCTAGAGATATGCTTCAGTTCATAGAGTAATTTTGGAGCCGGTCCATTACATACGCTACATTTTCTCCCTACAGGCACATCTAAACAGGATCTATCAGGTATGAAATCCGCGTAGCACAGAAATGTCCCGGAGTAGTGTGTAAAAATATGTCTTCAGCGACAACAAAAACTCTACTGAAACCCAATCGACCTTCTTTGTTTCCAAAAAAAAAAAAAAAAAACTCTCAGTTGCTTCTTGAAAATTTCCCCCCTTCACCTCAAAAACCTCCCCAAAGGGAATGATCTCATCAGGGTTCATGAAATTGATTTGACTGCTGCATGTTTTCCTAAATGTGGCCTGAAAACTTCACTGATCTTGTGATAGAAAGCACAGAGAGCTCGTTTCACAAGATCGAATGAAAATTTGTCGAATAATATATAAAAAAAAAAATAGAAAAAGAAGGGAAGACATCATTTCTGTGTTGCTTTCTTTTTGCTTGATCATTTTCAAACTTTCCATCACAGCATGAGGTTGCCTGGTCTCAAGCCGAGCTTGTTCTGTGTCGTTTTTCATAACAATGTAGATTGTCTTAACACAGATGTCGGTATCGCTTGAAAATTCTGATTTAAAGACGCTCCGATTAAAGTCTGTCTTTTAAAATATCAGCCCTTTACCATCTGCAAACGTACTTTAAAAAAATATTGGTTTTTAATCATGAAATCTGGTCACTTTCAAAAACCGGCAGATTTGCATTATACCGTCCACACACATGCAGCCACCTGTCAAGCCTGTTGGATATTTAAAAATACATACTTTGATCGGAGCCTCGCTCGGAAAGTGCAAAACACACTTCCACCATATGACGCACACCACGACGCACCTACACACCCCGCGCACATGGACGCGCCGCTGAGTAACGGCTCATACCTCGGTCCTGTTTTCCCCACAGTCAGGCTCCCAGGAGGAGCATGTGTGGAGAACGCGTCTCCCAGCTGGTGCATGTCCACGTCCTCAGCTGTCGCTGCTAGTTTGGCTTAGCTTCCCATCGTCTCACAGCGATAACGGACGAGGAGAGACTCATTACGGGCTGCGAATAATTCAGAGCTCGTGTCACAAAAGCGATCGTTTCGGCAAGCCGTGCAGTCGCAGAGCTCTGCAGACAGTTTACTTTTTAAGTGTACGACGAACGTCGCCCTGTCTGTTTTGTATTTTGCATCCGCCCGCGTCGGGCTTTCACATGACACATCAGCTGACAGCCAGCTGCGTGGTGGTGGCAGTGTGATTTGTGCTGTAGAGTACAGTATGCTTGGGTATCTTGTGGCATCTCTTCTCACAGCTGTCTTTAAAAAAAATAAATGATTAGCAGCCTTATTGAATCGCCTCTTTATAGGTCTGATAAAACAACCTATTCCTGTGGTGGGCTTTTGGCTGTATGAGGAAGCAGCTGCTAATTGTTTCGCTGTCCTGTTCAGTTTGTCCGTCCGATGTGTCTGTCTGTAATGACCATACAACAGCTGCATTTCATCTGGGATCAGTGCGACAAATGTTCCAAATGCCATTTGGGGCGAGCATGATGAAGTGACAGGGAGCATGTTTTCATTACCATAATCGAGGTGAGATTTTTCGTTTTGGTCAGAGAACCAGCAAAGATCCTTGGCTGTGTTTTCAGATGTGTGATGCTGATTAATAACCTGAATTAATTAGCAGTTAATCTGAAAGTGTCTTTAGTTCTTTGGCGCTCTCTTTCTCTCTCTAACTGGTCAGATGCTGTCCGGTTGAAGAGTTGAACATCATTAGCATCCTGATCTAGCTTGTTGGAGAATATATTTTACGTAGACATGTTGGTTAGTGAGCAGTTTTATACTTTTTTTGTGTTCCAACATGATTTCACAAAAACCTAACTGAGTCCAATCTGTTATACTGTAGATGTTGCACTTTTTTCTTGTTTGCTGAACACTTAGCAACTACTCTGTGTAAAAGTAGGAATGTGCCAGTTTGATATTCTCGCAGTACGATACCTTTGTGTAAAAAAAAACTATACAGTAAATCACAATGTTAAGCAATAATGTCGCCTCAAAGCTGTTTTTAATGTCTTTGACAATGTTGTACTCTTTTCAGGTTTGAGTACAACAGCATACGGGTACATCTGCATAAATCACAAAAAATATTAAAAAATTCCTTCATTTTGTGTATTGACAATGCTTAGAACTAAGCGTTTTAAGTGTTTTCTTCTCTTAATTTTAAATAATTAGGTCTCAACTACTAATAAAATTGAGTTTTATCACAGAAATATGTGGTGAAGACTGCTGACATGGCAGTTGTCTGGACATTTCCAGGGAATTCAAGCCACTAAACAAGCCAGCTGTTCAGTGTTCGGTCTCCTGAGCGTGTTAATGGAAAGTTTTGAGTAGAAACTTATTTGAATTTGGAAAAAAGTTGCACAAGCAACAGGGATAATCGCATGGTTAGGGGGCTGTGAAGCAAATCATATTTGGTAGTTAAGGCAAGGCTTCATGGTTTTATTGTTATGCACTTTAATCACCTTATTTCAATGTTTTAAAGTGCTTTTTATGAATCAAATGAAAAGATTAATAAACTTTGGCAGTATATCACTTTCTGGAATTAATCTACATAATGTATAAGTTTCACTTTCCGAAGTACTAAAATAAAATAACTATGATAATATTCCAGTTCATTGAGATGCGCCTGTAGACCATGATTATTCTTTTGCGTTGGCATATTTAGATTTAAAGTATTATCTTTCAAAGTTTCCAAGAAGTTTTCAACATTTTGATGAAACTCAGCAATTATAAGGATTTGATTTCGGTATTTCTAAAGAAGATATTTTAATTGAACATTTGCAGAGATTCGAAGTAACTCGGCGTGCTGTATTTTGATCAAATGCGATTATAAAGGTAACACATTGCATTGTTTAAATACAATTTCAACAGAATCCTCTATATCCTTTTCTTACCAGAAACAAAACATCTTGATTCAATGCCAATGATTTAGAACTTAATCTGCCAGAGGCATGAATCATTTTGGGCTTAACTGTACCTAAAACCTGCATAGACACAGCTTGCTTTATTAATAACTAATGCAATAAACAAAATAACTCATCTGTTGCATATTTATTGGAAGACTACCTGAATGCAAATCTGACATATAGTAAATGTGACACGTCTTCATTCAAGTCGCTTCCTTTTCTGCTTGGAATTCAAAGGTTAGCGAAAGAAACCAATGGTAACCCACTGGAGATGTAGGCGGGAAAAAAAAAGGATTGTCCCATAGCCATTTAAGAAGAAGCACAGTGTGAGAATTGAGGATTACTGTTGTTCTGTTCACTGAGTGAAAGAGGATAAAAGAACCATGTTAAAAAAAAAATAACCATGTGGACTTGTGGGAGTTTACCAGCTTAGTTACATTTCAGAGTTCAATCAGAGCTTATCTGAGGATAGTTTTGCTTTTGTTTATGCTGCTATCAAAGTTAAGTGGTAATATATTTATTAAAAGCAATTTTAAAAAAAACTTTAATCAACTTCACTTGTAGTATTTGGGTCTCCCGATCCTTTGAAAGCTTTTGCTGCAAGTCATATTAGATAAGTACGCCTGTTTAATAACTGAAAAATGTAAATGGAGTTTTTATTCACGCTTTGTATATTATCTACATAATGAATGTTTTGGCTTATTTGAATACATATTAAACATTTTTCCTTGATGCCGTGTTTTCAAAGCATTCTGGGTCATAAAAGCGGAAAGATGCAGGGAAATTGCAATATTTATAAAACCTAAAAGCAAATAATAGCTATCAGTGTGTGTAGGTAGCACCGCTTTATGTCAGAAAAGGTTTTTATATACATATATATATATATATATATATATATATATATATATATATATATATATATATATATGTATATTTGTTTTTTGTTGTTGTTGCAAAATCAAGTTAAGCACTATGAATTAGTTCCTCGGCTTTTCAATTGCTTTTTTTTTTTTTTGATGCTAAAAGACAAGTGAGGGGATTTTACAGTAGTAATATGTGTAAAGAAACTTGTGCGTTACGTTTGAGTGTTTCCAGCTGGAACACAGGGCCGGACTGTTCCGGATCCTCGTTATTAACGTGTCAGGTCATGTGTGATGGAATGTGGCGTAAGGGTGGCTGCAGCTCATTTTGTCCTGAAACAATAGAAATGTTCCAAGGCTCAGCATATATAAATGGTTCAGGACAATGACAGAAAGCTTAATCAGACGTTTTAGATTAAAAAAACAAGAACACAGTCAAGGTTCTGTTAACGTGTCTAAATTATTTGCTCTAGTCGCTGTTTTCTTTGTCCCCCGCTGACATTACAGTTTGAGTCAGAACAGAAGGAGGATTATTGTCTGTGGAACAACAATGGGCTGGAGGAGAAAAGAAAAATAAAAACCCTGATAACTCTCCTGGGTGCCAACAGCACATTGTTCTTGGTGTTTCCTCCGTGATGTGAATGCGGTAGGTGTCCTCTCCTTGTCCTGTTTCTGCCTCAGATAAGCACCCGTCACCAATACGACGGCGGCTGCTCGTCAGCTCGCTTACCGCTCACGCCGACGAAATGGCAACGTTCCACGCCGTCGAGTCGCTCGTTTTAATTGGGCAGCCGCTCTTTGGCGACGCTCGGATAATACGCGGCCAAAACGCCGCACTTAATGATGAACGGTCAGCTTTGCATAAAACTCTTGCTCATAAGTATTTACTGTCTTTATCTTGGCAATGAGAAAAGGTGCTGATTGTCAAGGATATTAAAGAAATTAGCTAATGTAAAGCCGGTCGACTTTAAACACGCCGTAAGTCTTTTATAAGCCTTCTGTCGAGGCACTAACGATGATGCAAAAGTGCTTTTAGATGTGAATATTGATGGTTTGATTCACTGTTTTGCCCCATTATTATTCCAGTAGATTGCTTCCATTTTCTCTTGCATTTTCTCGCCACTGCATCTGATGAAATAGCTGTTTATCACTCTGCTTGTTGCATCTAAATAATGTTTTTTTTATATGTGTGTGTGTTCCTGCTTTGTAGGCCATCACATCTCATTGACATGCTTAACATTTTCTCGTCAGCATCACCACAGAGCATGCTGTCCACAAAGGTTTCTGTCTCGTGGAGTTCTTCCAGTGTTGTGATTTTAATTGGATGTAGCATGTTGTCTACACTGGTTCGAAAAGTCTGTGCTGTTTTTGAGACTTTATCCGCCGAGATGTGATACAACTCTGTAATTTATTGGATGTATGTTAGAGAAGTACGAAGATGCTGACCATCATGGAATTTTTGCATTGCAAAAAATTGAAAATTTGAAAACAGAAACGTCTAAAAAATGAACTTGGAGTCATAATTAACATCTTAATGAAAGGCTCAGAGAATATTGGTTGCACATGTGACTAAATTACCTTTTTTTGTTAGAAGCACTAGTGCTAAACATTTCATGTCTCTTCCCATGAAAAAGATGGCTGTTTATCTCTGTACAACAAGCAGAAAGAACAAACTCCAGTTAAATCTCCCACCTGTCGACTCCACTAGCTCCACCTGCAGCTGACACTGAGTCAGTTACCTTTCAGACAGATGCTTACAGTTTTCAGAATGGTCTGGTTTGACAGTTTAACTCGTTGCCACTTTGTCAATTTCTTTGAGCTAATAGGATTGCAGCCAGGTTCTGTCAAAACGTTAATACCCCTCTTTTCTGGCTGAAGTGGCTCGAGCCGTTTATGTTCGTTCAAAAGCAACATCTCTTACTCCTTCAGAGGAAGGGTCTAAGAAATGTATTCCAGACAAATAGCTCTTAGAATCTTGCTAAAAACCATCAGTCTCTATAAAGGGTGTTTTATATATTCCTGCTGCAGACTGGCGGCAACTCTTTTCATATTTGTTAATTTGTTAAAGAGAAGTATTTAAGTTTGTTAAATGTTTTACTTGCCGTTTCAAACGACATGCTTTGTGCGTCATAAGAAATTCAATCAGCTGTGAAAAGTTACTCATTAGCCCCATTTTAACATAAATGTACTTTGATTTTATTTCATGAAATAAAAACTAAATTTAATAATTAGACATATAGTAGAGGTTGGCGATGTAGATTTAAAGTTTTATCACAATGTTTTGCGTTTTGTGTTACTATAGAGACAATAAAAACTATTTCTTTGTGCTTTTTTATGGAGCTACAGAATCACTTTAAAAAAAGAACAAACACAAATACTGCTGTTGAAAAACATTCTCATTTCTAATACGATTCTTCAGAAAAACAGTCACATAAAAAACTGATTTGTATCATTAGGCTACCTACATTAAGCACCTTTTGTTATATTTTCACATTTATTGTCATTTACTGACATTCTTATTGAACAAACAGTAGAGAAAATAGTAAAGCTAACAATCCAGACAACATAGACTTTCAGTATAATGAATTGGAATTTATTGTGACAATGATAAATCAAAAGTCTTAGAATTTATCTAAATAAATGATAAACGATACGATAAGTGCCCACCACTAATGTACAAAATCAAAGTAGTTTTGAATATACGTTATGTTATACCCGTTTGCTTTTTATAGAACAACACAAGTGTATGTGGTTAATTAGTTGGGCTGTCGGCAGTCCGCCTTATCTCTAATTTAAATAATGATGGGTAGCGTTGTTAGTTTTCACTCAGTTTTCTCAAACTCATAAAAGGAGGGGGGAATTACATGTTTTCTCAACCAGCTGACTGGCAGTGCACAGCCACTTCCCTTCTTCCCACACAGCTGGAGAAAACAACGCTCTCTGGCGTTGCCTTGAAAGCTTTAGAAATTATAGGAGCAGTTTTACAGAGAATGTTTAAGCTTTATAGCTGCTGAAAATATGTAAAATCCGTGCCAGATCTCAAAACAAATTAACTTTTTGAACAATTGCATTTAATTTCCCAAAGACGTGAGCACGACAACTAAGTGGTGGTTCTTCAAAGTCGAAGAAAAACCTCTAAAGCAGCGTGGGTTATATTTCATTTTTAATTGTATCATTTACAAACAAAAAGAAAATATTTTGTTTTGCGGCTTAAATGCGTGACAAAGGGAGCTGTCATCCTTTTGTTCTTTGGAGAACAAAGCTTGTTACCAGGGGAGAAAAATGCTACTTGCAGAACTCTTGCAGGCACAGATTTATTTTCTGGAAGACCTTCCAATGAAATTGCCTTTTTTTCAATCCTTCATCGCTTATTGAAAAGCCCAAAAGTGTTGTTCGGTGACTTCAATGACAAGCTTGCTAACCGGTGTGCTTCAGTGCAGAGAAGAGGCTTTTAACAAATAAAGACAGCAGGAGTGGACTAAAATGGATTGCGAGTCGATAATTGCTGTATCTCCTTTACCAAAGAAGACCGTCCTATCTCTGTTGTTGCCTTGTAATTGAATCACATCCTCCTGATAAACCAAAGACCCTCTTATCTGGGAAAAAGAAGGCCTTTCATGATTCCAATAGACCTACCTTGTTTTGGTTTGCAAATGTCATAAAATTCACTAAATTCTCCAGTTAGAAAATTTCTGAAGAAAAAAAAAAGAAAAAAAGACAGCAGCTGCAGGCTTTAACGAAATCAGATATTCAGACCAGGCCACTTTGGATGCAAGGTAAATAATGTGGACACTTAATACTTGTATGCGATGTGCTGCATCCCATTCTGGAGAGGATGAGGATTACCTTCTAAGAATTGCTTTGCCTTCTGTCTGTTGTTTCTCTGTCCCCTGCAGGCATCATGGACTCGGCCTGAGCAGCACAAGGTATTCTAAATGCATGGCTTTTTCCTCCACCCATCCATCATTCACGTCAGGGAAGTCTAATTCAATTCCGAATGGATGCAGATCAAAATTCTTGATCAAATAAGGGTCAACGAGAGTATAAAGCGCTGAGAATGATGCAGTAGAGACAGTGGTGCTGGTGGGATTCTGTCCGTTTTGGCTTCACTTCTGCCAGTTCGACCGCAACATTTTTAGCACAGTCGTTGCTTTGGAAAAGTATTTATACACCTTCAATTCGCTCACGTTTTGACTTGTTAGAATCACAAACTTTAGTGTATTTTATCCAGACTTAATGTGATAAGCTAACACAGTGTAGGAAATAACTGGGACAAAATAGGAAAATTGTGTGTGTTTTTTTTAAATATATGGCTTAATGCCAAAAGAAGTTAAGTAATATAAAGTTTTTTTATATTGCTTAAAGATTGTGTTTAACAAAATACAATCCCTATCTTGAAACATATTGGTGGCAGTATCAGGGACCACTTCTTTATTACTACACATCCACCAGTGTTGTGTTCAAGACCACCTAACCCGAGACCAAGAC
>NW_015112617.1:728280-730277 GCF_001443285.1 Poecilia latipinna | reverse complement strand
CGGTCTTAAGACCGGTATCGAGACCAAGACCGATCTCGAGTACCACAACACTGACATCCACATTTGTAGAGTATGGAACAAATCGCGTTCAATACCGGACGGGTGGCAACCCTAACTGTACTGTCTATTCCATGCACCTTATGAAGTGGTGTGCCTTGTATATGAAAAAAAGTTTTAAAATAGGCCATTCATTGAAGGTGCGCCTTATAATCCGGTGCTCATTATAGTGCGGAAAATACAGTAGGTTAGTGGTTTTAACATTACAAAATGTGTGAAAGTTAAAGGGATGTGAATACTTTTGCGAGGCACTTTACATAGTGGTTATTTCTTTTCAAACCTGTGACTTTTTCTTCTCAAACTCGAATCCTCAACATAGTTTTGTTCGGATATATCTGATGAATCAAATGCTGGATTTTTTTGCTAATTTTTTTTTATGTCAGAAATGGCTTTATTGCAGACATTCATGATCCAGAGGTAACCTCTCTCTTCCACATCTTTTCCTTTTCATGCAACTGCTCTAAATGTACATCTTCCAAAATTACTGCCATCCTCATGTAGTATGTAGATCAGACTTTCTTGGGTTGAAAAAGTTGAAATGAACAAAGGACCGCCAGTCAATAAAATTTAAAAATCGTCTGCAGAAAAGAGCAGCCCTCTGACGCTTACGTCTCCATCAAATATGTGTTCTCCATATGTGTGAAAATTAGTGAGAAAATCTCCGTCATTTCTGTGCCGTCCGCAGCGCCGAGTGAAACGATCAGAACTGCTTCAGATTCATTTTCTCTTTTTGCTAAGTGCGTCACTGATCCCCTGCTTTATGTGCAATGCTGAATATTAAAGTTACCACAGTTATTTATAATTTTACTTTGACATCAGTGCTGTACTTTCAGATCATTTTGGGTCCTGAAATAGGCTCGCTATTTTTACTTCCACAGATGTTTCAAATGAGGAGAATTTAGTATACTCTTGGAAATCAAATATGCGTTAATGCTCAGAGTTTGCAAATAATGTCAATATTTTGTCTGGTCAAATGCAATTTGACAGGTTCAACTTTTAGATATTTACAGTAACTGCACACCTCTGATGAGGGAGGGGGTTGCCTCCCTCTTCAGGTGTGTGTGAGCAGTGGCTGCCAACCCTGTCAGAACATGTTTGCGTCACCGATAAGTTGTGCAAAAAGTGACTCAATTTTTCTTTTTTTTTTTCCCAGTGCAAAAATGAATGACTCATCCTGGCCATCTGGATCCGTAATTAGGCAGTTATTCTAAAAAAATAAAACAGGAAACTCTAAGACCTGAAACAATTCACCCCCAGTTACATAAGACTAAGAAAAATGATCTCTTCCAGAAACAAATGCACGTGGCCGACGAACTGCAACAAGTTTATTCATATAGACACATACATTTGTCCACAGTAAGCATATTTTAGTGAAATCTAAAAAAGACTTCCTGGTGGCCTTTTTGCAGCATGTGTGGTTTCTAGTCATGAGTTCTCTAGATTTCATTAATGGATGAGGCAATAATAATTTTCACTTTCCGACATAATGATATGCTTTTTTAGTTCACCTGCGCTCTGAGTTGATCAGTGTGTCTCTCTGCAAGACATCCAATTACAAATCACACAGGAGGGAAGGCTTGGAAGCACTGGGAGAATACTGAGTGTTCGTTTAGTAAGCCGTTCAGGTGGAAGGTACATTTGTATGCCGGCCTATTTTATATTTGATGAGACATGACTTTAACTTGTCCTGTATGTAGTGTCAATTTTATGCTCCGAGGTTCCTCAAAGTCGCTCTTTGGTTTGAGAAGAAGAATTATTACTTGTCATACTCTGCTGTCAGTTTGGCTTTATTAGTAAAGGATGCTAAAGTCTGTGTCTTTTCTCCTCCATCTGATTTAGATTAATCTTTTTAAAAAGTTTTTGCTTTTCGTTAGAGATGTGCCAATCAGGTTTTTTCCTGCCGATTCTGATTCCGATCACGGCCGATCACCGATACCGAT
>NW_015112617.1:697514-723927 GCF_001443285.1 Poecilia latipinna | reverse complement strand
GCCGATCGATCGGCACACCTCTACTTTTCGTGTAACATCTCAAGAAAGTTGTATGAAAAGTTAATTTATTCTAGTTGTTAAAAATCAAGCAGTGGAACATGCACAGTAAAGATGTATTACACACGGTGATGTATTTTATTATTATCCCAGAGATTTATAGTGGGCAAAATTTCTAAAGAGCAAGACATTTGAAAAAAGATGCAGATTCCAATTAAGCAAATGTTAATGGAAAATATTATGTACAATTCAAAGTGTTTTTTATATGATTAATAGCTTTTTCTTTTGCTTTAAAGTATTATGTATCTTCCAGGCACATTCTGCCATTTTATAGTACAACCAAGAAGTTATTACAACCAAACAATTTCACGTTGTACAAGGTTTCCCCCAGAAAACTTGCTAAGCCCGGTGGTTGGGCGCTAGGCCAATCATTCATCGAGTGGCCTGCCATGTTTTTGAGTTAAAAAATGTTTAAAGTTGACAGGAAATTTGAAAATATTACTTGATAATTATGTGTTATTGAAAGATTGGAAGATTAATATCTGAACATTAACTATAAAGCATTAAAAAATGCAAAAAGTTTAAAAAGACTTAAAAGACTATGCAATCTGTAGCCTTTTGGGGGTACAAGTAAAGCCTGGTGGCCCACCAGGCTTATAATATACTGAGGGAAACCCTGTTGTAATTTAATGCCATGAAATTGGGCCTCTATCTCTTTAAAAACTCCTGTTCCTTCTGAACCTTCGCCTTCAGGAAATCATCACAGCATCTCTCCTCTATTAACCCCTTAATGTTTTTACCAGTGTTGCAGTGAGATGTCGCTCATAACACACCATGTTTGTTCAACCTAAGCTCATACTGCCTCTTTCTTTTTTTTTTTTTTTTTTTCCAGTAAAACCACATACATCCTGCAAGGGCAATTTCCACTTAACACCAGACTTGGGATCACCTAGTCATTGAATTAAGGCTAAATACAACAAACTTATTTGATAAAAACATTATCCTTATATTGTTTCTGCTAGCTATATGTAAGACATGCAAAAATCTTTTTATATTTTAAGATTCCTTGTCTAGACATCTATGTCCATTAAGATATTGCTCGTTTAGTTTATTTTTGGGACATTAACAAGGAAAAAATAAGAACTGGTAAAGTTGTTAAACCTTTCAATAAAAAAGAACAGAAAAGAAAATTATATTTGTGGCCCACGAGTTCTTTCAACAGTATGATTTTGGCCCATATAGCACTAAGGACTCTACAACTTTCACTACCACAGGTTTTTCTTCCACTAAACTTTCCAGCAATAGGCTTTGTCACAGCACTTTGTGAACAGCCAGCTGCTTTAGTGGTTATTCTTTGTGCCACACCCTACTTGTTGAGGGCATTGACTACCGTCTACTTGACAACTGACAATTTAGAAGATGATTGTGTCGAGCATAACAGCATTTCTATTAGTCGTTTTTATCTTGTAATTCCAGTGAAACTAAATGTTGGGTTTTCATGTGCTGTAGGATATAATTATCCAAATTAAAATAAAATAAAATATGTCTCACTGTGTGTAATGAATCAGGAGAAGTTTAGCTTTTTCAATCAAAATAACTAAATTAGCTGAGATTATTTCATAATAATCTAATTTACTGAAATGTTGATGAATATTTAGAAACGTTCCACATTTTTGGGATCTCTCACACACTTTGCTACTTCTCAAATTACATCAGAGACTTTAGTGTCCCCAAAAAAAGCCCATCCATACTTAAAGCTTTCTTTAAAGTAGGCGCTAATGCTTAGATGCAGTGTGGCATGTTGTATAAATGCAGCAATCGAAAACAGCACCACAGGGGTCGACTGAGATAGCTATCTGCACAGGGGTCAGAAGAAAAGGGTAGTGTGTGTTATGTAAGTGTCTCCCTGCTCCCGCTACCCTCTATGCATAATAAATGCCCTAGACATGCTTTGTGTGTTCAATTTGAATACAAACTAACACTGTTTCTCTTAAATGGCTTCCCAGGCTGAGCCCTAATTCAGTCTATGTAAAAGCATTCTGCCATTGTTTTGTTTTCAATTTGGATCAAAGCCACGAAGGCAACCGTAAGAGACACTTAGATATTCAGGTCTAGCACCTTGTTAAAGGAACAGATGCATAATGTTATTGTACAAATGTGTGCAGAAAAAGAAAGTCAATTTATTTGGTTTTGGTAGATGTGGATCTGATTATGTTGAGGATGTCATGTTTTAATTTGCTTTGTCTTTTTAATGAATAAAGCACTGAAATACTGGTGCAGAAGATAACTGAATATTTCAGAAAAATCTTTCACTTGCAGATACAAGAAGTTAACTTGGCATAGATGTTCAATGGGTCTTCCTTTTTTCAAAACAAAAGAAAAGAAAAAAAAGCTACTGAAAAATTCAAGATGGCCACCATTTTACAGGATGGTCATAGGGATCGTGTATGTTGTACTAAATGTGCCAGTGATTATCACAGATGATTACATTTGTTAAATCATGCTTAATTTGACCCATTGATCACTCATGTCTTGTAATAATTTTTTAAGAGTGCCGCCATGGTCGTCATGGAAAATACATG
This sequence comes from Poecilia latipinna, assembly GCF_001443285.1. Classification (NCBI taxonomy): domain Eukaryota; kingdom Metazoa; phylum Chordata; class Actinopteri; order Cyprinodontiformes; family Poeciliidae; genus Poecilia; species Poecilia latipinna. The sequence continues at coordinate 721,348 of NW_015112617.1, read as the reverse complement.
TTTGCACTAAAATCACTAAATAGATGAATGTGTTTGGTGACAAATCATAACCTACATATTTTGAGCCAAAAATCATTTGTATTTTGTTGATTTGCAGTTATCTTTTTCTGGTGGACATTTTTCAGTGGCCATTGTGGTTATAATGTATACTTTTGTATTAAAATCAGCAGTAGTTATTGCCATTGCTGGCCAAATAGTTAGGTTGACTAACCATAAATTCACTAAGCAAGAATCTTAGCTCTGCTGCCGCTAAACCACTAAGCATATTTAAAAAATCAGCAGAAGTTGGCGCTAACCAAGACGATTGTAAGTCTGTCACACATTGTCTCTGTCTAGTTGACGACTGGTGTGAGATTCACAAAGAGCAAAGTCCTCAATTGCTGATTCTTCTACATATTACTTTAAAGTTGCCTGAATAAGAAAACATGATTTGACAGTTCATCCAAGTCATGAAAATGAGTAACATTTTATGGCAATAATTGGCTTAAAAAGCTCAAAATGGCGGCCATCATCGTAAAATTCAAGTGGCTAATGGGACTTTTTACAGTAATATGCTACACTACGGCTCTTTGGAAGCAGAAACCTTATTGTCTGGCAGTTTTAGTACCAAACGATAAAAACAGTCACAACAACATCTGCTGTAACAGTCACGATTTCAAATGGTAGGTGACTTGATACATCCCTGAAAACGGAGTAAATACTAGATGTACACATCGCTGCCTCATAACATATCTGATAACGAATAATGTCTGGAAATGGAGAAATAAAAGAAAAATTGTCTTAAATGAGGATGATGTAACAAAAAACATATATGTCAGCCAATGTGTAAAAGTGCAAGCGTGGAGCTCCCCGTCTGCAACTGTGCATCAGCATGTTTCACAAGTTAGTAGCTGCCATGTGAAAAGCTCTAGATGGTTCTTAATGCCGTCTTCCATCTATTATTTACCAGCTCCCCTGCCTTGTCATCAGCATCCCCATGTTTCCACGTCTTTATCGAGCGCTGTTCACCTCCTTCCTTAAGTTAATGTCCACTCTCTTTATTAAAGGCTGGCTTACTTTTATTTTTCCATTTCAGGTTACAAACATCTTTCTATAAAATTGTTTAAAGTCACAATGCAATATAGCCATTAATGAAATCCTATTGTTTTTTTGTTGTTGTTGTTTTCCCCCTTACACCAAACCTTTTTCTGCTACCATTTAGAGTCCAGATGGAAATGTAGTAGTAAGGAGCGATGCTCGTGTGTCCTCCCTCACTCTGAAGTATGTCAAGTATACAGATGCCGGTCAGTATCTCTGCAAAGCTCGCAGTGCCATCGGAGAGGATGAACAGACCGCTTATCTGGAGGTCCGCTGTGAGTATTGCATTGTCTTCAGCTTAGCTGGAAAATAAGTCTGGTTCCTGAGAGTCAGGTTTAGGTGAACCTACAGTCACAATGGGCTGTAGGTTGTGAATGTTTTGGGCTTTTAATTATTTATTTGAGTCATTATTTTTCAAATTTGGCATGATTAGACAATCAACCCTAAGGAAAAAAGTAAAGCATATGGAGAACAAATTTTAAACTATTGGGGAACCATCTGTAATTTACACAGGGTCAAAATTCTGCATACAGGCTGACTAGTATGTGAGAACACGTTCCTTAGTATCCAACCCAACCCAAATCCGTAGGCAATGTGTCCCAATCCAGCCTGACTAATTAACTTTACTTATAGACCTATGCCTACTTTTTTTAAATTACGATTTTACTGCTTCTGATTGTAGACCATTTAGATAAGCAGTGTCCCATATTTAGCTTGTGATTAACATCTTCCAGTTCCATCTTCTCGTTTGTTGTAACCTCAGGGTGAGTCAAGTTCAGATACTCAAGTGCAAATCATCTGGCATGTGTGATTTGCAGGATCCCATCTCCTCTGCTGCTCAGACAGGGCAGGGCAGGGCAGAGCTGTGTGTGCATGCAGTTTACTGTGCTTGTTACAATCTGATTAACTTCTGCACCCTCTTTACTGTGTTTATTTCCTCAACAAGTTAAGCTATCTACTCTAGACTATAGACAGATTAAAACAACTTTATATTGTACATTATCATTTGGTTTTCTCTGTGCTGTATGGATCGCAGGCAAGCAAATAACACTGACCCAACCCGGCCTGAACTTTTTGTCTCGTTTGAGTTCGGCTCAGGCCATAAATCTAAACTATATTCCTTAGTAACTTCCACCTTGACTGCAACATTTTTGTAGCTATCTGCAAGTTTCAAGGTGAATATAGAGTTTAGTTAATTGGTTGTTATCCTGCCGCAGGATAACAACCACAATTTGCACACGTTCTGCAGGGTTGAGGTCAGGGTCATTGCAGAAGCCTGTCTGCAATCTGTATCCTTTCCTGCCAGTTTTGACTTCCATTTGTGATCATTGTTCTATTCCGATTTGTTATAAAACCAAAGTGTGTCTAAGTTTCAACCAGGTAGCTGTTCATTTGACTTGAAGAACTTAGAGGTACTCCTTGTTCTTTATTGCTCCATCCTCTGGCAATGCTGCACCGCTGAGCTCGACAGTTGGTACATAGCTCTTAGGTTTTAAAGCCTCAACTTGACTGCTGCAAACATACTTTTTGGTTCGTACAGATAAAACAAGTTTGTGTCTGATCATAGACCTTTCTGAAACTCGGTTGTCGTTGAAGGACGTAAACTTTGAGTAGGGGCTTCTGTTTTGTTTGGGATCCTCTCAATTCTTGGGCAATACTTTGACTTAACTGGGTGTTGCAAAAGGACTGGGATCCCAAATACTTATAAAAACTGAAACTAGAACGGATAAAGGAAGTCAAGGGTATGCCGAAGGAGTATGCATGAATGGTGCCTCTCTGCAGCAAACAAACCAACTAATTTAAATCAATTCTGCTCAGAAATGTGGTGAAACATAAATATTCACACTACAAAATTAAATAAATCATTAAAAGCCCCACAATGAATGTGTATGAATTTCCAACCAGAACTATGAACAAGTTAAAAAATATTTTCAGCTGTTTGAAAGAGTTTTCTGAATCACATTCTCAACTCCTAGATACGCCTAAGATCCACGGAACAGTGGCGGTTTACACGTGGGAGGGAAACCCGGTCAACATCAGCTGCGAGGTCAAGGCTTTCCCCACAGATGTGTCAATTGTTTGGCTCAGAGATGGACTGCAGCTTCCAAACTCAAACACCACCAACATCAAAATCTTCAGAACTCCTTTATCCAGTTACCTACAGGTACTGACTTTAAAGTACACTTTGCAACGTAAACATACATAATGCATGCATGAAGTTTTCTCCATGTGCACAGACACATCCCAGACCCCCCATCACCTTGTGTCATCAAGATTTCATGAGCATAGACTAAGAAGTGAGGGGGATTTTCTTCTAGCCTCATTGTCGGGGGTGGGGGGATCTATGAATAATTCAGCAGCATGAAGGCTCACGGCAACACATGAAAATAGGCTGTTCTGATGGACAAACACAAAAGTCACCTCCATGGTGATTGACACATAAGTTTGTTCATCTGTTTAGCCATGCTTCCCTTCATATGTTCACTGCTCTATTTTCTTCTCCCCTCCAGATTACACCAGAGTCTGAAAATGATTTTGGAAGCTATAACTGCACCGCCTCAAACGAGATGGGCACCGAGTCCAAGGAGTTCCTGCTCATTCAGGCCGGTCAGTGATGAGGATGTGGTTTAAATCTCACTCTTGTTTACAGCATTTGGCCTATTCAGTAATAGCTGTTAAATTTGTACAGGGTGTACGGACATCCGTAAAATGTCTTAAAAGTGTTTGTGTGTGTGTAAAATTAAGACCTTAAAATGTCTTAAATTCATTAAAAATGGGTCTTTAATTTGTTAGTCACAGGTCTTAAACTTTGTAGAGGCAGGACTGTTTAATGTAGTTTTCTTTTTTCGTGGTACTTTTCTATTAGGCAAAAGTTTAAGTTGTTTGGAAACATCTTCATTGAGTTCTGTGACTTGAGGAGGTTGAGGCTACTGGTAACTAGCCGCTAAACTACCCTGGCTAGCTAGCTAGCTAGCTAGCATTTTTGCCTCTATCAAATTTATTAGCAGTTGGCTGGATGATGTTCATTTTTGCAACTGGCTGATTTCTACTGCCAACCAATTTGAGATAAAGTGATAAAACAAAACTTTTAAGCTTGGCACTATGGGGGTTAAAGCTGTAGAGAGCAAAATCTGCAGTATGAGAAGCACAAAGCTGAGTTGATAGGTTTTAAGTCTTACATTTGACTTGCTGAAACGTGCAGATGCGATTCAGTACCATTGTAGCAGAATTAAACTTAAGGGTACATTCACACTATCCCTAGTAATCAAGCTAGTTAGCCTACAAACCTAGGTCTTGGATTGGTTGCTGTGAACTCTGGTGCGGTTTGAATGCATATGTGAATGCTAAGCGGACCGGAGAGCACTCCAAAAGCACGAGGAGTAAATGCAACCAAAACAAATGTCCAGCGCTAGTGGGAGAGAAGGCTTGTGGTCTTTCATCAAAGAAAGAGAAATCCTACAACCGTTAAAATTTGACGGCACTTCATTTTTGTCTACATTTCATGAAGAAGGAAGTTCCACTCAGTGTCCTCTTCAGACGTTTTTGTGCCATTTTTTTCAGTGGTTCTTGGTTCAGGGCCTCTAGAGGCGAGAGGATGAACATGTTTTTCATAGGGTTTGGTTGGTTTGACACAATGCAGTGCGAAAAACCGCACCAGCTGAAAATATAACACATGTTGCAATTTTGGACCAAAAATCAAACAGTCTACCGGACTATCAGGTGTGAAAGCAACCTAAAACACAGAGTAGTGCTTTAGATGTTGTCTTGCTCTGGGCTGTAAAACAGATTTTACACTCCTTTTTAAAATATATTTTGCAGTAACAGCCAGCATGAGATTACACAAAGCAGCGGTGTTTGTTTAGATAGAAGATAACTTTAGATAAAAAGACATCAGCTCAACTATCAGCAACGGTTATCTGTGTCTTGTATCAAAGCCCTCGGTGCAGTGTAAAATAAACCTTTGCTGTGTTTTTACTTTGCATCTGCATAATTCAGCTGAATGCTTTCTTGAGAAAAGTACAAGTTAATAATGTTACACCTTCATATGAATGCATCCGTCTTCATAAGACAAGAGGAAAGGAGAAAATACAGGTTATAAGCCACCATCTGAAGTGACTAGAGAAAAAAAAGCAGCATTTTTCACTTCAGGCAGAAACCTGTGCAACCACAGTAATTACAGTGTTCCTTTTTACTACCCAGATCAAAGTGATGCAGGAAAGAATGGAGCTCGCTTTAGAGTGTAGGAATCCCGCAAAGCCACCAGAACTCGGATATTACTGTTTCAATTAGTTAAACACTTTTAATAATGTAATTTTTCCCAAAATGGATCAAGAAGTGGGTGGAGAACAATTATTTTTTTATGCTGGTAAATTTAACAAAGCATGATTGAAAGTCAGAATGCGTTTTCAGCTCCTTCTGCACCTCGCAGCCTACATGGTTTTTATAGGAAGGGTAAAATAAATCTTTATTTTACTAGTATCAGTATATTTCTGAACCCTTCTGTTCATAGTTTAAATGTTTTCATATTTCTGAAACACTGAATTATCTGTGAGATAAAGGGTTTAAATCCATATTCAATTTTAGTTTAAGCTCTTTCAAAGGTTTTTAGGTCTGTTTAATGCTTTCTTATTTTAATTTATTATTTATATTTTTTTACAGTTTTGCTTTTATATTTTACATCAAAAGACATGTTTTCATTTTGCTTCTTTCTCCAGGAACTTATTTTTCTAGAGTTCTAGCCTTTCCCTGACTGTGTGTGTTTTTACTGTGCTCTTTATGTAAATTAAGGCTGCTTACCAGTCCTGTAGCAGTGTTTATGCTTCCAACAGATAAATAATAAATCTACCAGGTGCACTATGACCACTACTGCTCAACCCTCCCTGCAAATGAGGTTTATTGTCTAAATACTAGCAGCTGGTTTAGTTTAGTTTAAAACTAAACTGCTGGTATTAGTAGTTGTGCAAAGAGCAATTTACATTTTGATTTAGTGCATATTAATCAGCATTTCTAGATTAAAGAGTCTTGTAAAAATGTCAGATTTTAGCCTTTTGTAATGGCAGGTTTATGGTGAAAAGAAAAAAAAAAGACGCATACACACACAGACAAACACAAAATTTAATTGATTAAAATCTTTTAACTGTGGTGGAGCCAGCCCATGAAGCAATTTGTATACAAATATGTCATCTGAATAGATTATAAAACTATCCCAATGCTTGCTTAATATTTTTACAATGATAATATGGATTTTTTTTATTTTATTTTTTAGTAAGATCCATAGCTTTAAACCTATAAATCACTAATTAATTCACTTGTGCAACTGTTATGTATTATGAGATGCATTAAGAGTTCAATGTCTCACTTTGAAAGGAACAAGCGGCCATAAGAATGGTTTTTGTGAAATTTTAAACTTTCTGTAGTTAAACTGACCTAATTTTTTTTTTTTTTTTTTTTTTTTACAGAGGTTCCGTCATCGTTGGTCATTGATGAAGTGAGGCCTTTCTCCACCACCGCTCTGATCCAGTTTGGAGAGCCTGAATCTACTGGAGGCGTTCCTGTTCTCAAGTACAGAGCTGAATGGAGGATGCAGGGCAGGAGCAGCTGGACGCAGAAAGTCTACGAGGTCCAAGACGGTAAATGCACATATAAAAACTAAACTGCTGGTATTAGTAGTTGTGCAAAATTCACTTAAAAGTTCAACAAAAGATTTAGTTATTTTTCAATGAATGTTAGATAAAACCTTTTTTTTTATTATTTTGGTTGGAATTGATATAAAATGTCAGAAATATAAGTGCAAATATAGAAATCAATATTCATACATTGTTTTGTATATAAATGCTAGATAAATTTTAATAATGTAGGAAAATGTTATGTTAATGCTAAACTGCCATTAACTAAAAAACACTTACTTGGGCCAAAATTACCATTATTTACAGTTAAGAATAAATATTTTAAATCAAATAAATTCAAATAAAACTGTAAAAGATTTGGTACATGAAACTGGCATAAGTTAAATGAATAACACTTCTTTATTTAAACGTTTACAAGGATTAAAATACGTACATTTTTAAATGTTAGTCAATGATTATGTATTGTACTTGTAACCATCTATAATTATTTCTGTATAGTTTTAAATTACTTCAATTTTTATGGCTTATGGAATTAGAAAACTGTATACATTTATATGAAAAAATTGAATTATTCCTTACAGTTGTAATTAGATTATCGAGTTTGTAATTAATTATTGGACAAACTGTTTCTTTGTTGGATCGTGGCACACTTGGCTGTCAATACAAACTGTGACGTTGACAAAATAATTGAACACGGCTGCTGCTCTTGTTTCCCTGTATGCCGAGTTTCGGTACATCTCTAAATGGATTAATCAGTTGTCTAAACATTGTTTGGGCGAAATGAGAATCCAGCTAATCAGCGTTTGCGTGTTCGCCTATTAATTATCCATGTATTGTTGGAACGGGGGGGGGGAATTCGTTTATTGTTGTGCTCAGCAAAACGATCAAGGTGCTCTCAACAGAAACTGCGCTGTCTCTGATATTGTAACAGACTTCGACAACGAGGTGACGATAACGGGCCTGAAACCGGAGAGCCGCTACGAGGTGAAGCTGTCGGCCATTAACGGCAAGGGCGAAGGAGAGAGCAGCCCCACGGAGCGGTTCAAGACCGAGCCTGTCCGTAAGTGCACAGTTGACAGCGCAGTGTGAAGCTTTTATCCTCCTTCATTTCTTTCATCACAAACATATTACCTGCAGAGGATTTCTGTAAACACATTATCGGCTGGTTGCCTGAGATGTTTGGACAGTTTCACAAAAACAGAGTGACTTCAGTCCTTTCTGCTGACCGATTTTGCTTCTCTACTGGGAGATGTTTGAATTCATGAAGCAGTTATTTTAAAAGCCACCTACAGATATTTTTTACTCCTATAATTACATGCCCACTTTGTTACAAAGTATAGATATAATTTTTACAGCACTCTCATGTTAATTATGTTGTAATTTACTGAAAAAATAGAAGGTTTAATTTCTTACTCCCTAATTGCAGTGAGGAATTACAGTATCACCAGCAGCATGATATGGATATGAATGAGTCTTTTGCCATCACAACAGCTCTTACTAATCAGGGGAAGTTGTACTAAAGTCAAACATTATATCTTAGTATCTCAGTTCAAAAAGTCAAACTCCTAATTTATAGAATTATCACACACAGTAATGCATTTCAAATGTGTATTTGTAGTTATTTGAATGACTACAAATGTAACCTCATTTTCTTTGCACCTTCCACAGTGGCTCTCAATAACTTTGGCTGAAAATGAAATGGCGGTTTTAAAAAAAGTAAACTATAGTAGATTTTTACCTAAAATTATTAGTTGTGTGACATTAGCGGCTCTAAATAAGTTTTATTTGGCTGGCCTCAGAGGAATAATGGCTTTTTAGGATGTAAAGGTCACAGACTCCTGGGATAGTACAATTAAAAAAGTGTTTAATTCTGACCATTTATTTTTTAGCAAACATATTAAAGAGAAATACTGCTGATTTCAGTTGGTCACCAACACACTCCACAGAAAAGATGAGCTACAAAAGCTCCTTGCTAAAGAAGCTGGCCTGTCCAAAATACTGAAAGTACCAGTACCAATATTCCCTTTGGGAACCTATGAAGTATTGCCAAGAAGAAAATCAGAGACACCACAACAGTCAACAGATACAACTATGAGAGGAGTGTGGGGTTTTTTAGCACCTCAGATGTGCCATAGGCTGATCTGCTCCACCTTGCTTTGATGTAATAATTCATGCAAAAAGTTCCTTGACTGCATATCGAGTGCACACTTATAAAGGGGCAGTATTGTGTTTTTTCTGTGCACATAGTACCATCTTGTAGCACAAATCAAGTAACTATCTTAACAAGGGCTGTAGCGACACACTAATCTCACGATATGTGATATTCTGCTCACAATATGATATATATCACGATATTCAGCAAACGGTATGATTCAATACATTTTTAAGATTTTCTGAAAGATTTTAGAGGGACAGAATGTGTTTGGTGACATTTTGTGACTGTTCCATAGACTTGGATTAAATTCATTGAACTGATGGCATAATACTGGTTTAATAAATGCTTTTGTTATAAATTCTTTTATAGATTTGCTTTGTTTGAATGTTAATTTTGTAGCTTTGTGTATTTAGTTATGCAGAAAAGGAATATTTTTGTCTTATCCACTTTTATTTATTTATATTTTATTTATTTCATTTCATTATTTATTATTAATTGTAACTGTTTCATTACATGTCATTTTTACAGTACATGTGCAAGTTGGAACACGAAGGATTTGAGTAGGATGTAATGTGTCGATACTCGCAGCATCGATAAAACAACTTTGTTAAAAAATGCTATATATCAAATTGAACTTAAAAGAAACTTTTCTTCATAATTTAAAGCTTTGAAATTGGGTCTCTGTTGCTTTAAAACCTCCTTTCTGAAACCTCTGCCTTCAAGAAGTCATCACAACACCACTCCTCTATTAACCATCCAACAACATTGTGAGCTCATATGATGAACTCAGCTGATGTGCAGTTCCACAAGGTGTTTGCTAATTGCTGCTGGCTAGTCTGAAGGAGCTGAATGGAGGAGTAGAAGTACAGGGTTCAACACTCTCTGAGGTGGAACTGCAGCTCTGACGTGGCGCTGTGGCTGGAAAGCGTTTTGCACAGCTGAGTGGTTGCCACGGGTGATTAAAGGATTTCTCAAACATGCATGAAGAGAAAAAAACATTGAGGGACTAACATGATGTTGTGACGTAATACTCAGAAAAGTCGATTTTACATAATACTGCCCCTTTAGGGAATAAACACTTATTTATAATCAGTTTTCTTATAAACTGTTTGTTTTCATTAATTATTTGCCATAATCATCAAAACAAACAGTTTATAATCAGTTTATAATCAGTTTTCTTATAAACTGTTTGTTTTCATTAATTATTTGCCATAATCATCAAAACAAAGAGAAAAAAATCTTGAAAAAGATTCTTTAAAAGTATTACAGTGTGTAATAAATGCTTGATATGAGTTTCACTTTATGAATTGAAGAAACAAACTTACGTAAAATTCCAATATATTGATTTGGACCAGTACCGCCTCTCAGTCCTGTGAATCAGAGTTGGATCTTTGGAGCCTCTTCAATTGTATGAGACTTTTAGGTCGACTGTGTCACAGCTGATGCTGTAGGTGCTGCGACTGGTCCACAAAAATGGTTTAACATGTAACAAATATGAAAAGTAATCCAGTGCTAATGTATTTTTCAACTCAAATTTGCATTGTGTCATCAGCGGTCCACTTATCTGATCACTATCTTTTCAGAATTCACTGAATCCTGATCTCATGGTTTAGTGTTTAGTGCCCTCTGTTGGTTGTCCATTTATAGAGCAGAGCCTCCCATGATGACTTCATGTCTTGTCTTTACGTTTCTATTTTTTAATGACTAATTTTTGTATCCATTGTTCATTTTTCTCTGTTGTCCCTCAGCCCCCATTAAGAAGAGTAAGTGATTCATCTGTTGTAGATATAGGTTTAGTTTTAGCACTAGTTAATGTTAATTGAAAAGCTTAAAGATGCAGCAAAAAGGTGAAATGTTTTTTCTTGTTTTAGCCATATTTTCAGTCTCTGTAAATTTGAACCACTGTTTTAAAAAAAAGTAATTGTAACTCTTCTTAAAAGTAATCACTTTCTTTGTTTCATAAACAATAGCTCTTGCACAGCGCCAGAAATTAGACTTCCCAAATTCTTCATTCAAGAGATTCTTTTAATCGAGGTTCAGATGGTCATTTGTGTAGAAAACTGATTTTGATTGCTTCTCTTGTCTTATGTCTCTAGACGACCTTTTTCATTTTTTCACAGACGGAACAGGTTTGTTCTGTGGCGCCGCTAATAGAAGCCCTTAGTGCTGTAGCCGTTTTCGTCTTACGGGATAACCTAGTCACCCCCGCTGATTAGAAACATTTCTAGTAACGTGAAGGCATTGCAAAACCCGATAAGTTCCTCTTGCATTCGTGACCTCGCATGCCCCCATTTTCACTGCAAACTCCTCTGTGAACAGATTTTTATTATTATTATTTCACTTTCATCCCATGAGTTTTAATCTGATACACACAAATATGAATAATAATGTAATTCTGGGTTTGGAGCTTGTAAAAAAAAAATAATTGGCTTAGTGACACTGTGATGAATTAACGGGAAATCTTCGTATTTCAAAAGCCGCTAAATTTTTTGCCTCTGGTTTCAGCTACTTTGGGGATGAGTTTGGGGAATATTTGCATTTGGATTAAGCCCATCAGCATTGATTAATCAGTTGCCTTCTGAAGGATTAATTCTGTCTAAATCAGGATGTAAAGTTGTTTGATGTCTCTTGCACTTCTCACATTGAGAAGCCAAACAGAGGAATTAAAGTGCCTTTTAACAGTGTTTATAGCTTTGCTGTGGTTTAGTCTCTTTTTAGTTTGTCCTTAGGGTCACTTTAGTTTTTCTCTCCTCTACCCTTGCCTCTGTTTTGTCATCTCCCAGCAGAGACCCGCCAAGGTTTTCAGAACTTTTTTAGCATTTTGACATGTAACAAGCACACATTTTGATGGATTTTACTGGAATTTTATGACAAATCAACACAAAGCAGCACATAATTCTAAAGGGAAGGAAAAACGAAGGGTTTCCCAACATTTGCACAAATAAAAACACACAAAAAAAAACCCTTTATATTAAGCAGCCTTGAGTCTATGTGTTGTGGAAACTACCTTTTGCTGCAACTGCATTTTTTTTTTTTTTATTGCAACTAGCTTACTAATCTTTGCATTTTATTGTTATTAATCAATCAGTCAATTAATCAGTCATAAAATAAAATAAAAAATAAATCAAAGTTTGTGGTTACAATGTGAGAAATGTTGAAAAAGTCAAAGAGGTCTGAATGTTTTGTTCTTTAATTATGTCTTTTTACTTTTTCAATCACTCATTTCATGTTTGACTTGCATGGTGCTGATGGTTCCTTCAACCGTGCAGAAGGTAACTTGGTGTTGAATTTCCTCCGACGAAGAAGATTCTTAACTTCAGCTGATGAATACGACAATTAAACACCACATTATGTGCTTCTGTGTTCGCATGTAATACTTTAATCAGTCATGTCGGCATCTTGACGGGGGGAAAAAAATAAAAAATGAGGGAAAACCAGAGCTGGTCATGGCGCTGTAGAAGTATTGATAGTCGGCCACATGATGGATGTTTATCAGTTGGATATGTTACAGTAAATCAAGTGTGTAATGAAACTTGTTTGTTATAATTACAAAAGAATCATTGGTCGTTTCTTGCTACCATTTATTCCTGCCGACATCCCTTAGCTCTGGTTTTCATTCAAAGACTTGAGTATTTTTACATTTAATTTCCTCATTGCTGGTCATTGTTAACACTATTAAGATCAACGCCTTTCAGTTAGATCTACTAACTTGACTGAATTGAGTTTTGGAGGCAATAAAATGACATCTCTAAATTCTAATCTATGCAAAAAGCTTGCTGTTTAATAGTATCAAGTTGTACAAAATCAGGTTGCAGTAATTCATTTTTTTCCCTAAATAATAACCAACTGGTGTAGCAGTTAGGTTGTATGTTATGAAATGTAAGATGATAGGATTAGCTACATACTGCAGCTTTAAGGAAGCTGCAGTATGTAGCTTCCTTAAAGCTACATACTGCAGGATGAGTATTTCATCCTAGCTGGTCCCTTAGCATTCTTCATGCCAGCTGACGGTCACTCAGCAACAGCAGCAGCAGCTCAGATGAATCAAATAAGCATGTGGTTGTGTGTCATTTGCCAATTAGTGCAACCTGACAGCATCTTGGGACAAGTGATTAAAGGTCAACTGAATAAAAGAGGACCAGAGCAGGAAGAATGGCTAGTTTTAAACTTTGAATTTAACGGTCAGCTAACAATTGCCTCTGACTTTGCTTACAATCAAATTTCATACGATGTGCAGTTAAATTATCGAGTTTTGAAATAATCTTTGTGTTGCTCTTGTGTACCTTTAGGAAATCCTAATCCTCCTAAGCTTGAAGGGTCAGTGGAGCCTAAAGGCAACTCCCTCAAAGTCAGCTGGATTAAGCAGGATGATGGCGGCTCTCCCATCCTGCATTATCTTATCCGCTATAAACCCGTGAGTTAACAATTCATTCATGTTGAGTGTTAAAAAAATACCTCCAGTGTGCATCTCTGGGGAAAATACATTTCCAGCATAATTATGCTTTTAAGCAAATATCCATCCACGCCACCTTTCTTGCGGCATCTCCAGGTTAATATACAATTCTGCTTTCTATTACATCAACAGCTTTTTTTCTTCTTCTTCTGAAGTTTACGCTTTGCTGCCTTGAAAGCATGTCGTTTATGTCTGTCTCTGTCCTCAGATCCAGACGTCACAGTGGAAGCCTGAGATCCGGATGCCCAGTGGCAGCGATTACGTCGTGCTGCGTGGATTGGACTGGGACACGGAGTACGACGTGTATGTGGTGGCCGAGAACCTGAAGGGGAAGTCTCCGCCCGCCACCATGTCCTTCAGAACATCTGCAGAGCCAGAGGCCTTCCCAGGTATGCGACGTCTAACTGCTCTCAGTAAACCAACAGGGTGAAACACGGGAGCCAAACTCAAAGCTGAAAAATGAGTGTTGCGGTCTATTCTTTAATTTAACTCACATTAGTAAAGAGAAAAATAGTGTTGAGAAAAAGTATGTGCATCTTTACAGATTATTTTTTATTTATTTTCATTTTGTTTTCTGTCACACTTAAATGTCTCAGATCATCATTTAAAGCTTTAAATCAGATAAGGATACAAAATGCAGAAATACAGTTTTCTAATTATGTAATTCATCAAGGGAAAGAAAGCTCTTCAAATTTATGTAAAAAATATAATTTCTCTGCGGAATTGTTGTAATTTAGCTAATTGGAGTGTTTCAGAGTGGAGTTTAGATGTTCTGACCTGGAATTTGGGCCAGAATTATCTGCTTGATGGTTGGGTCGGGCTCAGGCTTTTGTGGTGCGTTTAATAAACCTCTGATACATACAGCTCAGAGAAAGCTAAATGAGAATCCACGATATAAAGTTGTGGTAATCTACTTACAGTGAGAGTAGAAGAGTAGAGAGTTTAATATGTTGAGGAAAAAGTAAGCAGACTTAAACAAGTGCAGCGCACCGCATGCGGCTCTGCTCAAGCAGCGGCGCAGATAGGATCCTATCAACCACACATCCCAGATGATTTACACCTGACTCACCCTGTGGTTAAGATGGAGCAGGAAGACGATAAAATCTAAAAACAAAAGAAAACGAAACTCTTAAAAACATGTCAGGTTTCAGGCCCTTAAATTAAAGTTAATTAGTTGGGTTAGATCCAATCTAAACTAGTAGGAATCTAAACTAAAGTCTAAACTAAAGTAGGAACTTTGGATCGTTGTTCTGCTGCGTAACCCAAGAATCCTTTAGGCTAAAGTTATAACCTGATGGCCAAATATTCATCAGGATTTCAGGATTTTGTCAATTCCTGCAAATTGTCCAGACCCTGAAGCAGCAAAGCTGCCCCAGACAGCCATGCTACCACACAGAGCCAGGTTGGGCTGCATAACCTTCTCCTATTCTATTAATACATTAAATAAAGAGCTGAAAACTGCTTTCTGGGTTGTTTTTTGTTGTTGTTTTTTGGATGCATCTTTGTCTGAAACTTGATGATCTGAAACATCTAGGAGTGGCAGAAAAACAAAAACTCTTTAGGAGGTGAAATACTTTCTCATAGCTGGTATAAATGTCCAAGTTGGATAAAAAAGATGTTTTTATTTGTTGTTTTTGAAAACCATGGCTGAATAAGCTTGAGTTTGTGTTTCACAGGAGGACGACTTCCTCCAATCCTGTTTTTCCCCCTTTAACCTGTGTATAATTTTAACCAAGTAGATGAAATAGTTTCCCTCTGAGAGGAATCTTTTGAATGACTCTTAATTAACATGTTCAGTGAGGTCCTAACTGCAGCTGAAGCAGCTTGTTACTAACGGTAGAAAACCCACACAGCCTGTCAAATTCCCTTTAAGTGCTAGACCCTGTCGAGCGCTTCGCTGAAGTATCGCAGCAGGCCATTATGTCTTCCTCTCACTTTTTTTTCTAATTTATTTCCCAAACTAAAGCTTTTTCCACTCACTGCCACTGAGTCACCCATCCAGTCAACACAGTGTGCTCCCCCCCCCCTTTGTGATGTGCTTTTGCTTTGATGTGTTGCTGCTTCTTTTTTTTTCCTCCCTCAAATGTGAGAAATCATTTTTCTTAATTTTTTTTTCACCTTTGGTTTTCAGAACTGAAACATTTTTTTCACGCTCTCTCTCTCTCTTTCTCTGTTTTCCCCCACCTTCTCTTTATTTCCTGTTTATTTTGCTTTTATTTCCTCCTCTTATTTTCTTTTTCTCTCTTTTCATCTCCTCGCTCATTGTTCCTGCTCTCTCTCCTGATCCTGGATATTCGTGTGGTGGGCCCACGTGAACATTTTCGTCCCGACCTGTGTGCGTTTTGGTCTGGTTTGTGCTGTCTCGACCCACAGCCACTCAGGGCAGCTCATCTGTGACATACACTTTGGTACTACTCATCTCGCCCCTTGTCATTGCACTTCTGCTGACGTAGTTTATGTTTGGGATCTACATCGTAGCGTCGGAGGAGAGCCTGCCTTTTCTCTGGCCTGGCTTTCTTTCTTTCTGGACGCTTTTAGCCACTATAGCGGACTTCCTCCATGACCGATGCGCCTCTGTCATGGTGGCGAGAAGGCTGTTGTGTGGTTTCAGAACAGACCAGACAGACTTAATGAACCAAAGGCAGTGGAAAACCTTCGCCTCCCACAGATTCACTCTGCTCAGCATTAGCACAGCTAGCCATCAGCACTTGACAGAGAGGATTCCCAGTTTACAATTATGAACAGATGTGGAGTTAAAATAATATATATTTTTTTTAACAAAGCAAAACATAGCACTTAGAATCGAGTGAGCACCGAGTACTGAACCTGTCTGTTTACATAAACACTGTATAATGTTGTGTTTCATAAAATTGTACTCTAGAGGTTTGGAACAATAACACTGACAATGCCGGGGCGCGGGGACTCAAATATTTGTATTGTTTATATTGGCAAAGATTCACAAAATGTTTACTGAAATATTAGAGAACATTTATTTTTGTGCAGATTAATAAGATTTTTTCTGTTGTGCAAGTGTTTTTAATCTGATGTCCACAGAAGTTACATCATGTTTTTTATATATTTATATGTGGAAGGTGCTTCATTCAGCTGTAGTGCTGTGAAAAAGTATTTGCCCCCTAACAGATTTATTCAGTTTTATTCATTTTGCCATATGTATATTTTTGGATAATAAAAGCTACCGACCCTTTTGGAAAAGTAACTGACACGTTTGCTAAATCATAGATTAACTATGATTAAATTTTATGGAGAGCCATGTTCAAATTCACTAACTTTGTCCGTGTCCGACCTGTAGAATCCAGGAATAACCTAAACAGAACCTAGGCTCTACTTTTTTGCAGCACTGCATGTTTTATAGCCTGGCAGACATATTTACTTTGGGCATGGGTCTGGTTTAGGGAATTTTTGTAAAAAAGACAAGGTTGTGCACTAAAATACATATTTCACAGGCAGCAAGTTTTTCTTATTTTTTTATTTTTATTTATTTATTTTTTTTTAACGAACTGATCATTCAAACATCTTTTTTCAAACAGAAATATTTGAATCAGTCAAAAAAATTATTCTGCCATGGAGAGCATGTTAACTATTTGATAGGATAAAAATTTTGGACAATATCAGTTATTGCAGATAACCTCCCACAATCCTTTGCTGCATCACTATCACATAACCAACACCCCACAGAAACAAACAACAACAATAATGAATATTAGTTAAAATTGGCCTGGTTTTATGTCAGATATACTAAAACATTCCTATGCTGCTGCTAGTGCTGATATTTCATGCACTCTTACTCTTTGAGATTGGTCAAATTACTGGTCTGGATTAAGCAAAGCAAGCAAACAGCCGTTTACACTTTTTGTACTGAATTAATCTTTTGCTATTGTGCAGAATCAAAAATATGTGAATCGCAGTGGTGAAATGTTGCATAGGTAGCAATCTTAATTACTTTTGATGATTCTGAGAAAAGGATTCATTAAAAAAAAGAAAGAAAGAAACCCCTCGCCGTACCACTTCTATGGTTTGAAGCACTTACTATGGTCGACATTGCCAGAGTTCTCTTGATCTGTATGGGATATAAAGTAAAGCAGCTCAGCTCCTCCCCCACATGTTGTTGTGCAGTGTCAATAAAACAAGTTTAAAGAAAGCATTTGGAAATACATCAGGTGGGAATTTAACATGACAAATTAAGCAGCAAACAGTTTATAGCAACGTTCCGCACAATAATCATATATCACTATATTTATGAGGCTCTTATTCTATACCTACAGTTAAATCTGTGCATCACAACAAAAACACAAATATCATAGATAACATAAGTGTAATCAATTGTCTATTATTTCAGCAGTAATAGTAATAGTTGTTTCAGTTCTGTTTTACATATGTTATTATATCTAGATAACTTTTGGTTTCAAAACCATGTCACAAATTTTTACTGCAACTTGTCACATGAAAACTGCATACCGACCCATGCCTAATTTAGCCAATAATCTGTATAATCAAAATTTAATTCATGCAATAAACCCCACTCATATAAAACATTAAGTCGTCTGCAAAAAATAAAAGATTGCAGATATTCAAAATAACATGTTTGTGTATGTGAGAAAGCAGGTTTCTCCAAGCAGAACACTACGTTGTGCAGGGTCTTAGTTGCTTTAATTGTCAGTAGTCATAATGTTATGGCTGATCGATGTACATATTAAAATATTGCATTAGAAGTCCATGACAACTAAAGATAGTTTTAGATCAAGAGTAAAGATTCAGCAGGTTTTTCTTTTTTTGGAAATGGAAATGTTGACCCGCATGTAACCAGCAACACTGTAAACTTTGGTTTGCTTGTGTTTCTAATATCAAATAAATTGCTTGAAAATAAAAACATGTATATAATTTTGTCCCCTTAAATCCGATCTTTTCATATGAAATACACATTCATCATGATTAACATTAGAGGAGTATTTAAACAGCTCACACACTGCTGACTCATGTTCAGAATCAGTTCAAGGCAACTTGTCGGTAACCACTCCTCAGCAGGTACGTTCTTTATTTTCATACAAGTATTTAAAGCTCCTGTAGCTTTGCAGCACTTTAATTTGGTGGTTTATGTTGTTGTGCGTCTCGCTCCAGTTTCTCACTGCTCTGCGTTGTGTCTCCTGTCTGGCAGATCTGGGTGATGAGGGCCCGTTCTTCATGAACATCATACTCTGGGCAGGGATCCTTGTTGTAGTATTTGTACTCCTGCTGCTAGCAGTGGATGTCACTTGTTACTTTGTCAACAAATGTGGCCTTATCATGTGCCTGTGTGGAAAATCAGGCACAGGGACGAAAGGGCACGTGTTGGAAGAGGCCAAAGCTGCTTTCGTGTGAGTATGAAAGATCACATTTAAGTTTTTTTCACAAATTTGTTATAACATCCCAGCTCTGAGCGAGAGAAAATTTATGAACCAGCTGTTTTTTATCCAGATACTGTGTTTATATTTTTAACTAAGTTCACATTGATAAGTTGTAAAATTGTACTTAATTTGTGTACATTTATGAAGTAATTTAATTAGGTATTTATATTTTATATTTGAAAGTGTCTTTGATTAGTAATGGATGACTTCCTGTTGACCTAGTGTATGTGTATATGACACAGATGCCCTTTTCTATTACATTTAGCATCTTATTGATTTGTTCTACAAGGCCTTTCCAAAATAAGAAATAAAAATTCAAACGGTGTAAAATCACAACGGTAACAAGCTGCTAATATACCCGTACTACCTTAACTAGCTTGCGTTTTTGCGTCCATCAAGCATGACTACAAGTTTATTGCCAAACAGAACTCAACCATCTACATACAAAATGCTGAATAATTAACATTCAAATGATATCTAAATAACCATTTTTCCTCTAACAAAGCAAAACGTACACATGTGCAATAACAGAATTGGAAAGCCTAGATTCACAGCTCTCATTGCATCTTCTCACACTACGACAGTAAAATGAAATGTTGGTCAGCACATCATGTGCTGCCATTGTAATAACGCCGTCCTCTCGATCTCATAGGAAAGACGAGTCCAAAGAGCCCATAGTGGAAGTCCGAACGGAGGATGAGTGCACAGCCAATCACAACGCAGCCGGACCGATAGAGCCCAACGAAACTACACCTCTCACAAAGCCAGAGTGAGTAAATAACAGACAAATAGCACTCAGCAACTTTTACGCAAAGGTTTTCTTAACTGTCCGACATTGCACTCCACTTTAAAGAATCGTCTTATTTAACAACACTTAATTCGCCTTTTCAATCTGTGGAAAAGTTCAGTTTATTCTTGAGTGGAGTCCACTGGATTGTGTTGCTTTTCCTTTCCTCCTCCCGGTCAAAGGGGATTACCGTACTTTGTGTTTCTGCTCCAGCTCTGGAGATTTTCTGTCTCATTATGTGAAGGTTGAAGCAATACCAGTAAAAGACACAAAAAGGCTTTTTTTTCTCTCCCAAGTGTGGTCAATTCATAAAGCCATTCGACAGCCTCAGCCAGCCATCTCATACCAGAAGTATGGAAGAAAAAGCAAAAAACTGTAGAAAAATGCAGAGCAAGATTGTCACTGGTACTGTTTAACCCTTAAAGGTGGTTCAGTGTGGTGCTGTAGTTCACCTTAAGAAGATTGGTGCCTTTTAAGTACATTAGTTGAGTAGTCAGTGTACTCCATGTTGGTGTGTGTATGGGATGTATCCTTTAATGTTCACTCACAGCATGATGCCCCTTTTTTCTTTTTTGTTTCTTGCTAAGCTTAATAGTTGCTGTTTTTCAGTTGCTTTTGTCTCTGTTTGTGTGACTTTCTGAAGCCAACTAATCCCTCTGCATGCTCTCGTTCGGGTCACCCCTCCTCTTGTCACAGTCACCCTGGTGTCTAGTCTGTGTGTCTCTGTTCTCTCCCTGCTCTCTCAGGCTGGTGGCTTCTCTGGCACTGGACACCCCCTCCTCCGTAGCCACCAACTCAGACACAGCCACCGCGACCATTGATCCTGCTCAGGAAAGCCCCTCTAGCGAGACCACCACACTCACATGCAGCCTGTCCACCCTGGCCAACGAGCCCTCGCCCACCCCCCTCACCGCTCCGGCCCCGACCCCCGAGTCCAACACGGCCCCTCCGACCCCCGTGGTCTCCTCGACCGCCGTTGAAGCCAAAATGGCACCGTTGCTCGAGGAGAGGGGGCATAAGACCTTGGAAGAGCCGGAGAAGATGAGCAATCCTCCTACCACCCCCGAACAGTGTAGACCTCAAAAGTCCGGAACGCCAATACCGCCAAAGCGCAGACACTCTCCCAAACTCGCTGCTCTGAATGCTAAAAACAGTCCGCCGGTTTCCCCTCTCGCCGTGTCTTCTCCTCCTCTCATTCCAGATGGCAAGAAACCTGCACCGAGCCCACCGGTCAACAAGCCCACTCCACGGGCCAACGCCGTTGCCTTAAGCAAAGAGACACCGGTGCAAACTGCTGCCTCTACAGCGAACACTGCCCTCCCAAAACCAGACCCGGAGTCTAAACCTGGGCTTCCAGATTCTACCGCATACACCTTTACTGACTTTGACACAGATAATCCAACCAGTAACAACATCCCCACACCAAAACCCGCGCCGATTTACGCTTCTTCAGATATCCCCAATGCCGTCGAAGATCCACAACTCAAAAATCCCGTCACTCTATTGGCAGACATCCCCTCGCCTTTACCCATCACCGCAATCGCTTCAGCAGTCCCGAACGACCTCCTGACGCCGGGGTCAGACCTGTACGACTTAACGGCTCCGGACGGAGTGCACAAAAATGCAGATTTAGAGTTAGAGCTGAGAAACGGCGCAGGAAGGCCCTCCCGGCCCCTCTCTGACCTGATTAGCTTAGAGAGCCCGTCCGCCGCCCCCTCTCTGCCCAGCGGAGACCAAGCAGACTTCCCTCCCTCAGGCCCAGTTCTGGAGGCTTCAGAGACTCTCAAGACCGCTCCTCCTGTCAACGATGAGTACGGCTCCCTCTAGAGGTTTATCTGTGTGCGTGTGTCGTTCGTGTGAGAGTGCGTGTAACTTGTATGCTCATTCATTCACCACCGCATCTTGCCATTGACCACACAATATCAGATATTGCAATGGTAAACTGTGGTAATGACATTGGGGGTGAATTTTAATTGTTAGTGGAATGTTGCAGATAGAAGTGATCTGATGGTTGTCATTTTCTTTGCCTGTGTGTGACAGTTATTCAATGTGGGGTTTGGAAACAAAACATTAAGAGTATTTGAGCAAGTTTTTAGAAATGCAAGTTGTCAAAGGGGCAGTTTTATGTAAAATCAGCTTTTGGCTTTACATCATGTTATAATGTTATTGCCTCATCAAAAACATGCCTGGAGTGTCGCCTTGATTCTGTCATGCATGTTTGACAGATTATTTAATTTGCCGTGGCGACCATTCAGCTGTGCAAAACGGCCTGGATGGACCTAGCGCGGCCTTTGAGACACATTCCGCCTCATGGAGCACCCATTCCCTGTGATTCCCCCACTCAGCTCCTTCAGACTAGCCAGTAGCAATTAGCAAACACCTGGCGGAACTGCGCATCTGCCGAGCTCATTATACGAGCCACTTCTCAATAAAACGCTGGTAAGAATCTTAAATGCTTAATAGAGGAGCGATGTTGTGATGACTTCTGAGTTTCAGAAAGAGCAGGAGTTTTTAAAGCAACAGACGCCCAATTTCAAGGCGATAAATTACAAAGTAAAATTTGTTTTGTCATATTTGATATATATAGCATTTTTTTAACAACTTATCAGTTACTTGATCGTACCATAAAATGGCACTATGTGCCTGGAAACCACGTAAAGCTGCCCCTTTAACTAAGCTCAATCTGGGTATACACATCCAGTTTTAAACAAAGTTAAAAAAGGATTCAGTTATGTTTATTAGCACATCCAGAGCCTAAATCACATGTGTGCGTTCAAAGCTGAGGCCCACAGTGATGTGACTCCACACATCAAAATCTGGAACTCATTAATTTAATTTAAGGATGGTAGACATCGTTACTGACTAATTTACAAACTAGCAGCAGGCTTTACCTCTTCAAATACCTCTAGTTTACTCTGAGGTCAGGAAATCGTGGGTTTAATTTGCTTTGAACAATTTTATTGTGCATTTTTGTTTTTCACACACACACAAAAAAAAAGTCAGAACAGCAAAAAAAAAAAAAAAATCCCAAGAGATTTCAAAGTAAATAAGAACCCAATGACAATAATGAAAAGTAAAACAAGCTTAAAAAAATGCCATTTCAGCTAAACACAGCATATTGTATGCAACAAATATCAATACATATAAAGCACTGTCCCCAATTACAGTGTTTAAGCATCTGGTTTGTTTTTCTTTAAAATAAAAATCTAGATTTTAGGTCATTTTCAACAGGGGTCACAATTAATTCAATATTACTGATTCACATTAATTATATTAATTAGCAAAAGTGATAACATAAAAAAATTGAATTTAATTTAGAAACAAATCACAAAACTTGACTTATCTATATTTATTTGCTTTTAAAAAATGTTAAGAATTACAGGGTTCCTACAAGGTTTAAAACGAAACGTATGTTTTAAAGCAAACAAGGATTTTTAGAGTCCAAGTGTGGCAAAGCTGACGCTGTCTGGAAATTATACAGTTGTTTGTCCCAGACCTTTCTCCTCATTTATTTTGGGAGCTACAAAAATATCAGCCGCCCGCAAAAAGTGCTGTAATTTTCAGAGCGATTACACAAAATGGATAGTGTGACATCTGAGAACGTCTGCCTGCTGCGATTCATTTTGATGAGATTTAAAGATCACAGGTTATCTACGGTGTACCTGGAAAGGATTCACAGCATCTGTGTTGTTACAGCCTTACTCCAAATTGCATGAAATGCATCTCTTTCTTCAAACTTCTACATAGATATACTTAAATATGAAAATGTGGGGAAAGATTTTTGTAGCGTTTGGCCAATTCCTTGAAGCTAAAATGTTGCAGTTATTCACAGCCTGCATCATGAACGGTGTGTTTCTGCGGATGGCAGGAATGCCACAGGGAGGAACTAGAGGAGATTGATATTTTTCACAGATTGTCTCGTTTTGCACAATTTTGCCAAATATGGAAAAATCTTTTAATAAAAGTAGCTTTAAGAGCTGCAAATAACAGCATTCAACATATTTAAAATATATCATCATTCAAATATTGGAGATTATTTTTTAATGAATATTGACTTTTACATGAACTCAACTTAATGCTTCTTCTCTAGATTTTCCAACTCTAAAATGATTAAAAAACAAAAAAACTGCAACTAACATGAATATAAGAGATGTAATTTATATACATAAAACAGGCAATGTGTATGCGTGTAGAAAAAAATAAAACAAATCAAAGCAAATATTACCTTTTTCTAAAAAAAAAAAAAAAAAAAAAAAAAAAAAATTTTTAAAAAAAAAAGGGTGCTTTTTAAAAACCAGGGGCTCGTCGATAAGAAAACAAACTTAAAAATAAA
>NW_015112617.1:626971-694386 GCF_001443285.1 Poecilia latipinna | reverse complement strand
AAAAAGTAATGTCTTCAAAAGTAAAGTGGTCTCTTAACAACCTGAGGTCATCTGCATAGAAACCATCACTTGAATAGCAATATGATCTATATTATTTTTGAAACACCTTTCTAGTCATAATAATAAGATGCATCAGTTCAGGCTTTAACTCCATAACTTCAAGCATTTCCTCAAACTTTTATCCAGAGGTATTGAGAGATTCCAACTGGTGTTTGTTCCTGTGAGCTGCTGCAGGAAAAATCTGGAAAAACGGGCTTCAAATGGAACTGGGACATTCTGTAACAAACCTGGGGCGCATTTATTCTTCTATTAATAATGCTCAGAAGTTAAACAAAACCAAGCTGATTATTATTATCACACATTTGCTCAACGTTTGGTTTTAGGGAAGAGAGTCAGTTTGGGATGTGGGAATGTCATTATCTGTTTATTTTATCCGACCGTGTCAAGGTGGTGAAGAAATATGTAAGAAGACGTCTTAACTGCAGCGTCGTCTTACATATTGGGTAT
This sequence comes from Poecilia latipinna, assembly GCF_001443285.1. Classification (NCBI taxonomy): domain Eukaryota; kingdom Metazoa; phylum Chordata; class Actinopteri; order Cyprinodontiformes; family Poeciliidae; genus Poecilia; species Poecilia latipinna. The sequence goes on along the minus strand of NW_015112617.1, from coordinate 693,879 downwards.
TGTTTGTTTCTAGAAACCCGTTTTGTTTGCTGGGATTTCCTTCTTTTTTTTCTTTTTTTCCTACTTTACCACGCACACGCTAACATTTCTAATTTTAAACTTTGTCTCCTTTTCCACTGCAGGAAGATATTTGCTGATGAGAAAAGCAAACTGGAGGAGGGAGACCTACCAAACCCCCTGATCACTTCGGCACACAACAGTGTCATACAGACAAACACGACAGAGAGCAAAGTATGATGGGCCAACTGGGAAACGCAAAAACCCCTCCTCCCCCTCCGCCGCCCAGTCACGCTTTAGAGCAGCAGTGACAGGAAAAGCTTTTGTTTTTAGTGCCCTTAACGCATTTAACACCACACACCTCCGTGGATCGGTTAGCGCGCACTCTGACTGCTTTCGTTTATTAAATGTTTACCACACCCTGCAGAGTTTATCTTTAGATCATAAGAGATTTATTTATTTTTAATTCTCATTTTTACGTAACCAGTCCGGACACTTCTGCTTTTACTAAAGGACCGCCTCGTAAGTGTGTGAAACTTTAAAAAATAAATAAATAAAACGTGCGTAGTTTTGCCAGCTACTCACGAATACTGGAATATTATGAGAAATATAAATGTAAGAGAAAATGACTATATAAATAGAAATTATTTTTCTTATTTTATTGTTCTATTGTGCAAAACTTAAACTTGTTTTTTTTAATTATTATTATTTGACTTTTTGTGGGATAGTCTCCAAGTAGCTTGTTCTGCATGTCTGACCTGCAAGTGGTTGTAAAGTTTTCACTGTGTCTGTTACAGGGATTTTTAACGCTGGCGTCGATCGAAAAACCGAGACCCGACTAAAGCGTTTAGACGTGCGGTGACTTGCAAAAGTGTTCACAAGCCTGAACTTTTTCACATTTTGTTACGACCACGATCTTAAAACAGATTCATGATGCTCAATTTTTTTTTTTCTAAATCCAAAACTGTATGGCAGTTATTTGTATTCAACCATCCTTGATTCATAAATTGTGTTTGATCATATTTCACTGCAGTCGTTTAGGTATAGCTCTATTGTTTCTACACATAGTGACAACAGTTTTGGCCCCTGGGGGGGAAAGAAAATTGGCCATATATGTTGTAACTTGTGCTTTTCACAATTATGTGCACCTTTGTGTTAATCAGTATCAAAAACTAATAAAATCCGTCAACATTTGTATCAAAATATGAAAAAAAAAATCAGGGATTGTAACTTTTGCAAGGCAAAGTATTTGTTTTGGTAAATAATGAAAAAAAAGGCTGCAGCTGCAGGAGGGAGATATTCTACGATGCAACAGTGTGCATGATCATATCAGATATGGACCAATTTGTCAAACTTATTCTGTCACTGCCTTATAATAGTGCTGTTAAATATTCACGATACCATGCATTTAACGAAAAAAAAAAAAAAGGGAACGTCCTGAAGATGAGATGCGAGACGCCAGCGGAACAGCTGACTTAAAGCCAAGTGTTTGGAGGACAAAAAAAACCTCCAAAAAATCAAGTGAATGTCACGCGACCGCCAGCTGAATAACGATATCTGCCCAGAGGACGAAGACGGTTTATCTTCTTGACATCTGTGGAGATCACAGCTCTGGCTCCATAAGTCTGGAGATTCGCTCAGAAACACTAAAGAAGAAGGAAAAACTAAAAAAAAAAAAAGCATTTCGTACTGTTCAAAAACGACTGACTCCTCTCCCCTCCCCATCCCTGCCTGCGAACTCGTGCACTGTACCTGTGTGTCAGTAGACTGTCTCGTCATCAGTTTGTATGATAACCTGTATAGCTTTGTTGTGAGGGAGCCTAATTTTTTTATTTGGTGTAATATTAGACGAAAAAGCACATCAAGTGTGGTCATTATAACAAGTGTAGTGTATAAAAACTGTCCGTCTCTGGTCACAGTGCTATATAATCGCCGGCTGTAGTGACGGAAGGTGTTTTGAGCTTTGGCATGAACTCAGTCAGTGCTTCATAACGTATAAACTATGAGGCACAGATACGTGCTTCTGTCTGTACAGGAGAAACCTGTTCTCATATCGAATCAATGTGTATTCCCTGGGGAGCTTCTTCTGGCATAACTACACAAAGTTTTTTACTTCTCCCCTGCCCGTGTTTTCTGATGTGCCGTTTGGATTTTGTTTTTGTTTTTTGTTTTTTTTTGTTTTTTTGTCTTAAAAAACGTCTTTTTGTTTTAGTAAGAATCTCTCACCCAGAGCAGCTGCCTGATGAGTTGAGGAATCCCGTTGGGCAGGAAGCAGGTGAGCCACCTGAAACAGCAGAACAAGACGTGTTTTTTTTTTTGTTTGTTTTTTTTAATGAAGCTTTAGATATCAAATGTAAAGTCCAGAAAGAACGGAGTACAGATCTCTTCTCATCCCGTTTCATTCTCGTTACCTCGTCACCTCGCTCTCTCGTCTCTGGATGCTCCTAACTGTTTTTATTGGGTAAAACTCAGAAAACATCAGTGTACAGCCTGAGCGATTACCCATTTACAAAATAAAAATGGTTTCTGAATCCAATTTTCTCCTAGCCCATTATTTGTATTTACATTTTATTTTTTATTTACTTACAGATGCGTGTCAATAAATCTGAATTTTCACACTCTGTCCGAGAATGATACTCATATTACAAACTGTGATACTTTTCAAGCATTCATAACGTTTAGGATTTACAGAATAACTGTGGCTGTTAAGAGAACTGTATCCAAGTGTTTTGATGGAAAGGTGAGTGGAAGAAAAAAGTGTGGTAGAAAATATTAGAGCACAAATGGAGAGACAGAGTTGTCTTTAATAACTTTGCAAATTGATTCAATAAAAAAAAAATGTGAATTTTTGAATATTCAAAAGTGAAACATCATACACATTTCTGTTATCATGGTTTTAGAACACCAGACTAAATAAATCATATATATAAATACGTGGCTTTGAACTCATACTCTACACTACATGTACTGCAGTTAATCACAGCTGTTTCTGCATGAATTACAGCATCCATGCAGTGTGTAGGGAGGCGTTCATCACCAGTGGCTTTGAGGTTACTTTAATAAAGGTGTTTTCACTTGCCTCCATCATTGGAAGGTGTCCTTCCTGTTATGCAATACCTTAGTTTATGTTTGAATTTTAGGTCAGTAAAGTTGTCAAATCAAGCTGGCAAATGGTTTCAGCATCCGTGTTAAGCTCGTCAGCAGAGGGAAGCATAAAATATGCTAAAGTTTCCTGGTAGACTACTGCACTGCCTGGATTTGATAAAACACACTGGACCAGCACCAGCACAGCACATGGTTCCCCAAATCATCTTTGTGGACCTCTCCCCTCTTCCCCCAGAATCTGGATGTCAGAATGTGATGATTGTTTTCCTCTCTCAAGTTTTCATCAATATTCTTTGACATATGACCCTGTGGTCAGCCAGCTCCGTTACCAGTGACATTTTGTAGTCTATTCTTGCTGTCCAGAGTGTTTGATGGATAAGTGGCAAGTAACCAGTTCTACTCATAATTGTGTGCCGTACTAACAGTTCTGTATTAAAAAAATGTTTAAAAGTGCCATTCTAGTTCTTTGAGAAGCTGATCGTTTCTTTTTTTTCATTGCCTGTAAGCCAAATATATCTGAACTAACAGAAATGTTTGAGAAATATAACTACTGAATGCAATTAGTTTGAATTTCCTGACATAAATTAACTTCTGAATCCTTTTCTAATATTTCTGTCACTCACCATTTTATTTTCTACGCTCGCATTTATGCAGTGACAAGCGTTGGACAGCAGATGGCAGTGATGGCGTATTTTTTTTTCCCCCCTCCAAATTTCTCCTTCCACACGACAAACACCCTGGATTACTTACTGAAATGTTACTGAACAAGTAGGTTGTCTTCCTCCTCAGAACTTATCAGAATGTTTTATTCGGGGAGAGAGAGAGAGAGACGCTGGGCTGCAAACTAAACTAATCAATGTTACTCTTTGAAAATGTGTTTGTGCAGGAACAAACTTGATACAAACAGGCTCAGATGTCAGAACTATGTTCCAGTAGGGGCCTTGGTATTTTCACGTGGCATTCCTTCCCTTCAGTATCTGTTGTGACATAACCTGTGTTGTGTCAACAGAGCGTCAACAAACACACTGACACGGCCTGGAATCCACTTTCAGCCACTCTTTACCTGTTTACTCTACATAAAGTTTTATTTCCCCGTAGAGACACGGATCCATTACACACCCTCAGCCTGTTAGAAACGAACCTGTTGTGGTAAATCTGGCATGTTACTTTTGTTTTTGTTGATGGACTAAAGCACTCATTAACTGATGTGCATTATTCCGCTATAAACAATCTCAAGACGATGGCGACTGATTAGAAGGCCTGTCACTTTTTGATTTCTGGATTTCCTCACTCTGTTGCCAGTTCTGATGTCCTGGAGATCCGCCTGACAGAAACTGTGATGGAGAAACAAGCCCTGACGTTCTCACAGACATTCTCACAGCCGGTCAAGCTAACCGCTGGCACAGGAAGCAGGACGGCCGACTTCAGAGTAAAGCAAGAGACGGGCTTTTACTGGAGAGAAAAACGTCACTAAATACAATCATGTCCATTGTTATCCAAGCATGAACATAGATCCTTAAAAGGGCTTAAAGTTAGCTAATAAATAAATGAATACCATGGCATTTATTGTTTTATTCTGTCACAGTTTAACAAAAACTAGGTCGAAATGTAAAAGTAGCAGCAAGGTGCATCTCTCAATCATGTTGGGTACGACGACAATAAATAAAAAATATCAGTGTTCTACTGAATTGATCTAAAAATTTAGAGGAAACTAAAACTTGAAAAAAAAAATATTTTAATAAAACAACGTATGAAGTTTATTCATATTAAAATGAATAAAGATCTGTTTTTCTTTTTTGTTCTTTCACACAACTTCTGCATTTTCACATTTTCTGCTGAGTAATGTTTGTTACACCTTAAAATCTGTAATGATCTAATTTTAAGTCATGGCAAGGTTCCAAGTTATAACCATCATCTAAAAAAAAAACTAAAGCTTAAAATTACCTATACTTTTTAACAGATTTTTATTCTGAAACTTATTTGAGCCCTCAGTTTGTGAAGAGAATTTTAAGGTTTGACTTAAAACTGGACTGAAAACTAACACTTGTCCTGAATTCAAATGAAATGCAGGCCAGTCTTCAAATAAAAAAAAAGTTTTTATAATTTACAAATTTTACAGCTCTACACTAGTCTGCTTTACTCCATCCAAGATGTGTCAAACTCAGGTTTTTGGGCTAAATTTGAACCGTAGCGTAGTTATATTTGACCCGAAAGATGATTCCAAATGTCTGTAATAGGTGGTCTGCCCACAGACCGCACATACTAGCATTACAAACCTCTAAATACTCTGGTATGTTAATCAGGACACATATGAATCCACCTCTGTTGATAAGCAACCTGCTAATGAATGTCATCTTGGGACACCCCTCCTAAAAATGCTGAAATGACAGGTGATAAATAGACATTAACTGGACATTTGGGAAGCAAAATATCAGTTCATAAAGGTAAAAGACAAGTCTGCTTGTCTTGTGTTTAGAGCAGATGTAGCTGTTTTTCAGTAAATACGATTTGGCTGCAACTTTTCCCAGGTTTTTAATTTTAGCCCCTAATTTGATACCCTTAAGCCAATCCTGTAGCATAAACTTAAACCATGATAATAAGTATTGTTGCCATTTTTTACAGGTTTAGCCTCATAAATCAAGATTTTCCTCTTCGGATTAGTCCTGTTACTGCTTCAACATGTGGTTAAAGGCATTTTATTTTGAAAGCCCAACTCGGAACTCCCGTATCCTCCCCTCAGCTAAATTGACGTTTGGTGGCAGGCTGATGATTTGCTTACTTGAAGCAGGACTGAGTTTGGAGCGGGTACTGTGAAATGTGTAAGCATGATGTTGCCTGGATAATCAGCGGAGGACTTTAGAAAACGGAGGTAAGAAAAAAGCTCTGTCACCTGACTCTCTCATTTTATTTCAATCGAAAATTTCCCTCAAATACTTTTTAGTGTCTAGTTCGTTTTACATATCTTTTTGTATATTTTTGTAAATAAAACCAGTTTAGGTCAGATTACAAACGGATTCGCTCCATAAGAGATGTGGAAATCGAGACAAGTTATCCCTGTGCCTGATTTGGGATTTTAGAAAACTTGACTGTTCAGAGTCAGTGGTCCATTTCCAGCAAACTGGGTCTGTTATTTTCGGACAGGATGCGCTCCCTCGCGCACACACAGGAGCGCAGACAGAAGGAGCGCGCGCAGACTCGGGGTTCGTTTGCCTCGGCGTGTTTGAGCTAATGAACGCGGATTTGCACCTGATGCGCTCCGGTGTTGCGGTCAGTTGAGGATGTCGGCATCAGCAGAGGTGCCGTTGAAGTGCTCCGGTAAACACAAAAGCGTCAGACATGTCACTAGTGTTAGGATTTAAAAGGATTAAATTACACACTGGAGTACAGGAGGAATCATTTTAGGGGAGTTTGATAACTTGTTGAAGCGTTAAATGATCACCGGCGCACGTGCGCCGCGTAGATTAACCGATAATCATCCGTTATAGGCGTTTGTAAGAAACAAGCCTACCTGTTGAGAGCAGAGATGTGTGTGAGGAGCTTGACAAATTGAACCGTCACCTCTCAGTATGCAGACGCTATTACAGCGACGTGACCGCTCACAACGAGCCCTCAGACTAATCACCTGCAATGGAAACTGTTGCTCTGCGCTTATCGACCTGCTGTCTGCCTTTGATTCTTAATTAAAATACATAAACACGGAGGCTGCATCAAATAAGGCTTCTGAAGACATCACTCGGGAAAACATATTTCACTGAATGTGATTAAATATTTAATGTTTTGCTGAGAGAATATTCCTTTTGATTGAGCTTAGATAAAAGTTTCCATTGGAGTGTAATTAACAATCTTTACACAAGCAGAGGCGGTTCAAGGAGTCACAGGGGCCCTGATCAGAATTTGATATGGGGGCTCGTCCAATTAAGATCAGTCAGCTCATCTAAGTTTTATCCTTATATATCTGATATAACTACTAGAAAGCAATATTGGTCACACGTTATATTAGTATTGTTGTATCTCAAGAATTAAAAACTAAATAAAATAAAATCTAATTAATGAGAGTGACATTTTCTAATATTGTCAAGAAGCAGAAATGCACAAATCAAAATTTTCCTAGGCAATACTTTGGGTTATTTTTTTAATAGCATGGATGATAACATGGGAGAAAAATATTCAGATTATTTGATGGACATTAAATTTGACATTTAAATAAAAAATATTGCAAGATTATCGTTAACTATGCATCAAAGTACATGTCACTAACCTTTAACTGATGTTTTAGTAAACTAAACATACAATGCTGTTTGACACATTTAAAGACCAAAAATGGTGGGAATTTCTAGTTTTCATCCATGTGTTGATTATTTTACAATATGACCTGTTGATTCTAATTTCTGACCAATCAGATGTTAGAGCTGCACAATAAATAAAAAATATCATAATCACAATATCCATGTATTAAATATCGTCAGAAGCTATTAAATGCAAAAATAGTGGGCCAATAAATTTCAAATGTGAGAAATCCACACCTTGATGGCTAATAATAAACCTGTCAGGTGGCGTCTCACAGCAGTAGCTAGTCACAACTCGCATGATGGAGATCAGATGCTTAAGGTCATAGAGACAGGCGGAATGGTTGAAATGAGAGAAGAGAGGAAAACATGCGTTTCCTGATTTCACAATTTAAAAAATTAAAATTACCATCAGAAGTCGTTCTAATATTGCGCAGCCCATGTGCATTTTCAGTTTTTTCTTGATTAGGTACATGTATTGGGTAAAAATGTTAAGTATAAAAACAGCTACTATACTAAACATAGGACTATTCAACAATAAATTAAAATAGAATGCTTTGGGCTGCTTCTGTGTGTAAATCAGGCAGAATTGATTCTCTGTCTTCCCTCCTCCACCAAAACCACAGAGCTACAACCGGCTAAAGGTGAGAGAAGAAGGCAGGACAGCCACACCTCATGCGTGGGCTCAGCAAAGGCCCGAGTGGACACTGCTCTGACAAACATGGGTGTTCTCCAGCTCAACAACCCCACTCACTCCAGCACGCTCCTGCAGCGGGCCAATCAGATGCGCCTGACCGGCACCTTGTGTGACGTGATCATCACTGTGGACGGCCAGGAGTTTCCGGCGCACCGCACTGTCCTGGCCTGCACCAGCAAGATGTTTGAGATCCTTTTCCACCGGAGCAGCCTGCGTTACGCCCTAGACTTCCTCTCTCCTAAGACCTTTCAGCAGATCCTCGAGTACGCCTACACCGCCTCCCTCCAGGCCACGGCTGAGGACCTGGACGACCTACTATACGCCGCCGAGATCTTGGAGATAGAGTACCTGGAAGAGCAGTGCCTGAAGGTGCTTGAGACCATCCAAGCGGAGGAAACCGAAGAGGTGGCGTTGAGGAATCACAGCTCTGGAGATCATGGCGATCACGGTCGGGCCAGGCACTGGAGGCATATGTTGATGTCCAAGAAGCATTCCTTACAGGACGGAACAAAGTGCGGCAGTCCCACCGCCCTCCACCACCTGGCTCTGTACCACATGGCAGAGAGAACGTCACCGGGTCCGGAGTGTGATGCAGCTCCTCAACGGAGTCCCAAACTAGACGCCGAGGTCGACATGGAAAGCTCCCAGCAGGTTCGCAACAACTCGCCCCTGGATCATACCAGAAGTATCAAATCAGAGCGTATGCAGGTGGATGACAACGAAACCTGTGAGGGCAAGTCATCCGGCGCAGGGGAGGCGACTGGCACATCCGAGCCGCCGAGAGACGAGGGCCCGGGGACGCCCCTCAGAGGCAGCGTGATCACCAGCGCCCGAGAGCTGAACACGGGTTCCGAAGATGGGGGTCAAGCAGCGACAAACGCTCTTGACGGTTTCCCCGGGATCGCGGACAAACACCTGGCCTCCATTTACTCCATGACCTCCAACCACACGGGAGAGGGGCTGCCGGTGTCCGTTTCAGTGGCGCCATCTCTGGGCGTTCCGCTGGATCCCAGGGCCTACGGCGGCCTGCTGCACCATGGCCTCCTGCACAGAGAGCTGCTGAGCAGGCTGGGCCAGTTTGCAGCAGGAATGAGGCACGAGGGCCAGACTCAGGGCCAGCAGTGCTGTGGTGAATGTGGCCTCCAGCTGCATAGCAGACAGGCTGTGGAGCAGCACAGGTAAGCGCGCAAACATCCAACTTTCACGTCCTCCTGATGCCCAAAAGGCCCAGACAAGTTAAACAACCAATAAGTATAAATTACAAGTGTGGGAATTCAAATATAAATCTCCATCCAGATAGTTGAGGGTGATCTAGAGATCTGCCAGTCATTGTGTTCATTGTACTTTATTAAAAAAATGAGATGAGAAAGATTTAGTTCTGACCACAGGTCATCCTTTTTCTCTTTGATGTTTAAATACTATGATCCAGAAGCTGGAAGAAGCAACGGTAAATATGGTAATTTATTCAGAGGGACACCTGCGCTCATGTTTTGACAGTGGATCTTTTGAATCGGGTCTTTGTGAGGGAAAGGGGGGGATTGATGTAAAGAGGCCTCCATGTCACATAACGCCGTTATTTACAAAGCCCCGTTTCTTAAATTCCCTTTGATTATCTGCGCAGACGTGTGCCTCACACAACAGACCGTCTCCCAGGCTATTTGATATGCATTCCTTCACATCAACGAGAGAAGCCTCTCAGCGGGGACCAGGCTGGACGCCTCGGCAGCATGATGGATAACTTCTGTTTCGCGACTCGCTCTCTTGTTGTTGTGTTTTTTTTTTATTATTATTTTTGCTTTATTTATGAGCCTGTCAGCTCGTGTTTTGTCACTCTACGTAAAAACCCCACCAACTATTTCCATGAAAAACTCATTAGCTTGATTGCAGATGCTTCTAATTGTGCGAGATGGGCAGTGTTTGAGTCATCATTAATCATTAGCAACACAACAAGCCCTTAATATGCTGCTAACCTACGATTAGGATCACAGCCTTCCCCTGCTCACCCCTGCGGCTGACATCTCAGCTGCGTGCCACTCCAAAAAGCGCCACCGAAACAGGGGAGTTAGAGGGGGGAAGAAAGCATCCTGTGGGATACTTAGTGATGAGCATTCCTTACTCATGGAGACAGACTGATGTCCGCAGGTTTGAAGGGGCTGCGTTGGTGGCGCTGCTCGAGGATGCAATGAAGTTGCTGTAAGTCTGTAACCAGGTCACTGAGCATTCACCTGATCTGCAGACTGACATTTGCTGCTGTTGTCTTTGAATCTCCTGGCACAGTTTCAGACTGAGGAGCTAAATAAATTCAAATGGTCTGGGTTGGAAGTATAGACATGTAAACAAACTCCTAAATATGTCACCAAAACAAACCCCAGGAATATGTGCTGCAGGGCCGGACTCACAAAGATTTGAGCCCCTGGGCTGGAGTCAGTTTTGGTGCCCTATCCACTACAGAAGAAATGTTTTACTAATAATAATTTGAGTACATTAGTAGATATCAATACGTCCCTTGGCCAAAAACTCCATGTTGCTTGCAAAGAAATCTATTATTTTCAAATACTTCAGAATTGTTTATAGTCATAAAAATTCCAAACTGTTAATGAAACTTATCTGGTATCAGCTTGTGACTTTTATGTTCAGGACAATGGTTGCACAATAGCATTCACTAACAAAAACAAATAAAAAATCTTTGTGGCGCCCCTTATACCAGGGCCCTGGGCTGCTGCCCCTTTCTAAAGTCTGACCCTGGTGGTAGAAAAATAATTGCAAAATACCTTAAATTTTAAATGGTTGAAACTTGAGTTAATTGTTTAGAAACTTAGAAATGGTTCATTATTGTAGTAATAGAAGTGTAACGGGGTAAATTAATTAAAAAATAAAATGCACCGACGGATCTCAGCGATGCGACAGGAATGATGTATAATTGTGAAAACCTGAACTATGCAGTACCTCTGGGGTGAATTTGAATCATCTCATTAAAACTGTTTCAGATTCTTCATGACCTGAAAAAGTTCAGAAAGAAATGACCAAACCAACGAGGTCTGATAAAACGCCACTCTGCGTTTACATGCCTCCTGATGATCCGCGGTAGATTAATTCCCCATTATAAACTATTTAAGTTATAATTAAGTCATGAATGGTGGACAATTTCCCAGCTCAGCCAGGACAAAGATGAAGTTTTAGTAATCAACACACATTTTAAGAGACTCACAAGACAACTTTGAAGCCTGTCAGTGAGTCATTTAGACCAAATTATACACCTCAGCGTCACGTTTGAGTCAAACTTCATGTTCACAAACGTTTGTTGTAATAAAGAACACACAAACAATGTAATAAAGAATACATTTTGTCATCGCTTGAGTTTGTTTCTTATGCCAATGCAAGGACAACAGAACATGCATTTATATTTAATGGGATCAACGATCTTTTCTCTGGTCGGTCGTAGAAAAGCAAAGCTCGGTTCTATCTACTCCACACAGCTGCTGCAGAAACAAGAGCCAGAGAGCAAACTTCGCTCTGCTTTTAAAGTCTCTGCATTTCCTAGCTTTTTGTATTTTAAGAATGATCTAAAGTTGCTTTTATTAGTTTTTAAATAAAAGATCATTGTCAAACCGATTCAGTTTGCTTTTCATCTTACAAACTCTTTAATGAGAAGCCCGCAGGCCATCTGAGTATTAATGTTTTTAAACTGAAAACTTACCTATTCACTACTTTAAATATTGTATTCTATTTAATTGTAGCTGCTAATATTATTTGATTAAACTGTGAATACTATTTAAAACACAAGGAATAAATATTGAAGTAAGTTAAACTCGAGAACTTCAGCTTTAAACACCGCTGCATTTTATTTCCTCAATACCTCATCCTATAATTATTTATAATTTAACTTATTTTGACTATTTCTAGTGTGTGTGTGTGTGTGTTTTTAATAAACCTCCACGTGTTACATGTTAGAATAAAAACGCTCTGTAAGTCACGTTAGACGGACTCTCCACAGCCAAAATAAAACCTAATCTTTACGGCGGAGTTCCTGTTTTGCTCTCCTGATGTTAATGTGCGTTAAGCAACATCTCAGGTTTCATTCATTTTGAGCGCTGCCTGAGCGCAGACTCTTTTCCAGGCCACGTGCTCTGCTGTAGGGGGGTGATATAAGGATAACAGTACAGATGCCTTGCATGCTTGGGTTGTGTGTGATATGATATGATAGGTTTTGCTGCCGGCGGAGCTTCGGCGAATCATCTTTTCATTGCAAACACAGGAAAAGCTTGTGTGTATATTTGCATGTGTTTGTGTGTGTGTGTGTGTGTGTGTGTGTGAGAGAGAGAGAGAGAGAGCTTATTCAGCTGGGATGTGACATTGTGTGCGTTCTCTCGGTGTGTTTGTGTGTGGTTGCTGTCTTGAAGTGCTGGCGGGTGGAGGCACGCGTTTGTCTGCACTCTGAAATTAGCCAGATATCCTATTGTCTGTGTGCTTTTAGCATTCATGCGTTGATTCACAACTCCAAGGGCCTCTCAGACTAATGATGCTGCATATAGCCTTGGATTCTTTCAGGAATTAAAACACTCCCGTTTTTTTTTTTTGTTCGTTTGTTTTTTTAAAGAACAACGATGCTTCCAAGTCCAGAGGCCGTAGAGAAAAGACGTGGTCCAGATTCTCATAGTATAATAACCTCAACGCTATTGATTAATGCTCTGCAATTGAAAAATGCTATTTGAATCCTACTGTTGTAAAAATAAAGTTTTTTAAAAAAATGTAGTTTCCTACCATTTTACTTACCATTTACCTGTATAGCAAACTGGTTTTAGCGAGTCAGTAAGTAATTGCGGTTTTGACAGCTTCCTTAATAAGAGTGATGCTTAGTAGTCCTTCAGTTTCCACAGCATTACCCTCTTGAAATATTTCATATCATAAAACACAAATAAAATGATTAGCTTATTTTACAAGTGAGCAAATAACTTTAGAGCTCGTCACAGTCAGCTAGATGGCTGTGACAAGCAAAAGGTGGGGGAGGGGCAGTACAGATTACAGTCAGTCCAGCACTTTCTCTGCTTTCTCATTAAAAAGGACATTAAAGAGTAGAAAAAGTATGATGAAAACGTCTCCGTTTCCTCTGGCCGTCCTGACTTTACCGTAAGGAAAAGGTTAGGTTGCTTGTTTGGTGTGATGGCAGTCTGTCTTTTATTATAAACCTCAACCGTTCCAGTAGGTTTAGAATCACCTGGAAAAGGAGAATTACATGCAATATCCTCCCAAAAAATATGTGATTAAATAAAACCTAACATTTGAACTTATGATTATTAATCACCATAATTCAGCTAAAGAGAAAAAAAAAAGTTAGCACACTTTTTAAAGTAACGCTGCAAGTTTATCAAAAAACCTCAGCCGCTTAATTATTCAGGCTACTTGGGTAACTAGCCTGCAGTTGGCTGCTTTACAGAAATGCAGGCTAGCTTGCCGGCTGTCGTTTAAAATAGCGTTTCCATGGCTAAGTTTTACTTTCTACACCATGATTGCTAATGTTCACAGTGCATTTTATTTTATTTTTTATTTCTTTTACTAATCGTTTTCCTTTTTACCCCTCCGTGTTTATGTAAAAAACACAAGGGGAAAACACTTCATCAGTTTTGTAAGTCTTACAATTCAAAACTAAGTTTAGCGTAAGCATATGGTAAAATATATGGATTTTTTGCCACTTTCTTAGTTTATATTTATGTTCTGTTTTGCAGTTCAGTGACATATTTTTTATTTATTTTTTTGTCATTTGAAACAACTTTAGATTAAATTTCACTGACATTTTCCAACTTTCTGCTGGACTAAAATATTTATGACTAGATTTCATCTCAAATTCCTCAAATTTGTCAAATGAAAAGGTCAGTAATTTTCACCGTCCTGGACAAGATTGTTTGCTTGTTTCCATGTCATTTTCACCTGTAAAAAGCGGCGTTGATGTTCATCAACAAGTGACCGGTCTAAACCTGGTTATGCCGTCATAACAGTATCTATCCTAGTGCGGGAAAGGAGTCAGGTAAACCGCAGTCAGCCGCTTTCTGTTCCTGCTGATCAATGAGCAGCCGTCCGTTCGCGTGAAATAAATGAAAAATTTTTACAAGTGTGTTCTCGCTGCATTCTTCTCCTCCATTAGCGCTCTCACATCAGTGTGTCGTTCTTTTCACAGGAGGCTTCATAATGAGGAGAAGGGCAACAGCTGTGAATACTGTGGCAAACACTTCCAGGACAGCATGCGGCTCAGGATGCACATGCTGTCTCACACAGGTATTTAGTAACTCTCACGCACTCTCAACCTCTGCACATTGGTGCTCTCCATACAGTGGTTGCGGCCTTTCAGATGCACCTGTTCACCCCCTCCTCCACCCAAACCCTCCTCTTTCCCCCCGTTCCTCCCTCAGCAGTCAGCGGCGCTCCGAACGCTTGGATCACGCTCTCTTTTCCACGCCGAGGTCATCAGGCCTCTCTTCTCTGTTTGAATTGTTCCTGTTTTCCTTTTCCTCCTTCTTTTTTTTTTTTTTTGAGAGAGAGAGAGAGAGAGAGAATGGCGGCTCGCCAGCTCTGCCCCTTCTGAGTGATGACATCATGAGCTGCCGGCAGGCCTGGGTGTTCTGCCAGCGTTTTCCGAAGCGTGTGTGATGGCTCGCTCGCAGATGTGTGTCCAGGAACACACTGTACCCAAATGCAGACTTAATCAGACCTGACTGCTCTCCCAGCTACTTTATCCAAAATAGAGAAAAAGGATGGGGAGGGAGAAGTTGGGGGGGAGGGCGGGTGCAGAGAGACAGAGGAGGGATCAGAGACTAAAAATGAAACTTAAAAAACATACACACACACACACACACACACACACACACACAAAGCTCAGTTTGAATATATGTTAGAGACAAGGCAGAGTCCCCTGTCCTCTCTGCCTGCTCTCTGAGGATTGTTCAGGAATGGCACGCCACTGACAGATGAGAGAGAATCTGCTCCTTTAAACTTCACCTGAGTCTTCCTGGGTTTTTTTTTTCCCCCCGTTCTGCTCAGCCCTGAACACACACATTGTTTTGCATCACTCTCAGACCTTCACAGCATGCTTTGATTTTCAATTCGCACCGACATCCATAACAGCAGCACCTTTAACCGCATTTGAATTTTTTGCATAAACTCTCCCCATCCGACGTGTCAACCCCGTAATACTAGAAGGAGGGAAGAGATGGGGAGTGGGGGTGTGAGGGGGTGAAAAAGAGAGAGATAGATGTGGATCTCATTTCTTTGTCACTGTGTATTTCAGTATAGCAGCCTCAGATCCCGCTGGTTGCTAAGGAGCGAGTGCTCCGCCGCTCTAATGGGCTGATTTGGTATTCAGCTCGATGCTGGCTCTTATTTTGGTATGCCAGACAAAGTGTTTTGATGGAGGACGATTGCAGCCGCGTCTGGAGACAGTTTGATGGTTTATGGATGAGAGCACACTCCGTGCCTTTGACTGCACAAGACAATGCACTGTGTTCTCCTCTTCCCCCTTATCACACAATCTCACGCGGGCACGACACACCGGGCTGGACGGCGTCAAACAACATCAGGATCTACAACACTTAACTCCACTGTTACTGCCGCACAAGACCGTTCTCAAACAGAGTTTTATATATATATATACACATATATTTTTTATTTTTATATGTTGTTCGAGACAAAACGAAGCAGAACGGGGGGTTTTTGAGAAATGAACAGATTGAGGCTTTTTTTTTTATTTGCGTGCAGCTCTGGGAACAGTGGTGCACTGTCTGTGCGAAGAGTTGAAAGAGGACCACATTTAGGCTGTAGTGCTCAGAGTTCCCAAAGCTTGTGGGTGTTTTAATGAGTCATTTTAACTTCATTTAAAGCCAGCTGAGCAGAAAATAGATCAGTGAATGAGCCCTGGGCCAGTATGGATCTGCAACCGATTTACATCTCAGTGAGAGCCAACCCACATCCAAACAGCTGCGTGCAACAGAGACACACACACACACAGAGAGAGAAACAGAGAAATTGTGTGTGTGTGTGTGTGTGTGTGTGATCACACATATTAGTCCAATGTGTCTGTCAGTGCAGGTGTGAGGTGAGTGCAGAACAAGAATGGGATGTTTCTGTAAGCTGTATGCATACTTGTCTCTTTCATGTCTATATCAGAACAGACAAGGGCGTTGCAAAGGTGACCTGAAGTTACAGTCCATGCGTTGGGATTTGGGATGTTGACTCTGAAGTGGGATTTTTTTTTTTTTTTGGTGATAAAGGGATGCGCCGCAGGCGGGAAGCGTCTGCTGTACAGAGAACACCCGGTCCTTCTGTGGCCTCTCAGGCAGACAGTCTGCTCACTGTTCAGAGTCTGATAACAGGCCACGGTAAATAAAACTCTTCAGCGTTGCTCTCCTCTTTTTTGTCAGGAAGAAGAAAAAGATGGGCCGTTGCACACCGTCTACTGTCCCCTCCGGCCCCCCTCCTCTCTCTGTCCTGTACTCCATTGTAGTTTTTCACATTTGCTTCCTTTGTTAAACAACAGAAAAGCACAAGTGTGTAGACGTGGCTCTCCGGTGACTTCTTTACCTTTCTTTCAACTGCGTTCACTTAAACCAGGCTTCCTCTGCAGCCCAAAAGGACAGAGCCTTGCAAAAGTTGTTTTTCTTACACTTTGTCATGTTACAGCCACTAACTCAGGCCTTTGTGGATGAAGAAAGTCTCTGTTCTTGCCACTCTGTGGCCAGAAGAAAACCATAGTTGAATAAGTGCCATAAGAAGTCAAATTTACAGTTCACCACAAGCCAGGTAGGGCAGACGGGAAATATTACAAAGGTACTCTGGTCACATAAAACCAAAATGAAATTTTTTGGTCTGCATGTATAAAACTTATATGTGTTGGAAAGTTTTAGTTGCATATTACCCTGAAGACGGTGTCCTCAAAGGGTAACAAGCTTTTCTTTTTCTTAGCGTTTTTTAGGTCATGGAGGCCAAATAGAGTTCATGGAAAAAATGGATGGAGGAAAATACAGGGACATTTTAGAGGATTTAAATGCTTAAAGACAGAACTAACCATCTGATTTAATATATGGCAACGTTCACAGACACTCTGCATCCAGTCTGAGTTCAACTTGTTCTGGTGTCTAACTTGTGTAGAGATTCAGTAACAGGTAATTCTACAAATTAGTGACACTGTGTTATGAATTTAATGCCACAATTTTTAAAACGGTTTTGTAAAAACTGGGAAAACGAGGCATCATTTTCCTTTTAACTATAGAATTGTGCAAACTGAAATTCCAAAAATAAATCTGCTTAATGGAAACAAACGGCAGTTTTGGAAAGCCACGAAGAAGAGAGGACAAGAGGACGACATGTCTCCTCTGACGGCTGGTGGAGCGCCAGCGCTGTGGCTGAATTATGGATAAATCTCATACGACTGTTTACATCCGTCGCTGCCATGCATTTGATGACTTATGTAAACAAGCTGATTCATGCATGAGTTTAGTTATTTCTAATCTGATGGAAACACTGCAAATGCAAAATTGTTTTTTTTTTTTTTTTACATTAGAAGAAAACTGATTTTGAACATTTTTAATGGAAATGCAGCCACTGAATCCCCCAATAATACATTGAAATCTGCTTTTGCAAGGCATTGTGTGGAATTTACTTTTTACTTCTTCATTCAGTTTTGAGAAATGTCAGCACTGTCAGAAGGAAACCCTGTATTCTTAAAAATGGGACTTTTCACATTCTTAAGTGAAAAGCATTTTAGCTTTTAAAAGTTAGCTCTCACTCTTTGGTCAGTGTCCTGACATCTTTACAGTATTTTTCACATCGCATTTATCAATGAAACCACAGACGGCAGAAGGTTGATCAATGGAGTCTCTCAAGAAATCAAACATAAAAATGGACATATGTCTGTTATTGACCAAGAGTGATAAGGAGAAAAAACAAAACAATATTCCAAAACCATTTTTGTTTCTAGACTCATTTCTCTGTTCGAGATTTTATTTTTTTAAAAATGCAGGTAAAAAAAAAAGTTGAGGGATTTTCATGCTTTACAAAATGAAAAAAGATAGAAAATATGCATTAAGTAGAAAGGTATCAAGTTTTTATTTTTTTTTACAAAACTTGGACTAGCCAGCAGTGTTTTGCCTTTAGTCAAAATTCAGGAGTCTGTGGCCTAATCTGGCACTTCATTGAAGCCCAGATCAGATTTAGACCACAGTCTGCCAGTCGGGAACTTTTTTTTTTTCTTTTTATAATAATTAAAAAAGCATCATTTATTCCAAAGTTCCTACAAAGTTATTCATCTTTTAATGTTTGTCAGAAGATCCAAACAGTAAGACAGAAATCATCGTAAAAATACCGGAAATGATCGAGAAGCAGAAATCTGAGAAACTGAATCCTGACTAGTCTGCATTTCAACATTTAAGTAGTGACACACACACAGATTCGTATGTTTGCTGATTTCTGTTGGGTTTGATGTCACCCACAGCTCCTGCAGAAGCGCTGGTGTGCGATCAGTGCGGAGCGACGTTCTCCTCAGAGGACGCTCTGGAGGCCCACAGGCAAACACACACAGGTATTTACCCGAACCAACAGTCCGCTCCACCCGGAGAGAGTGTGTTTAAAGCTGTTGAGTAAGCCGTGACTACGACACTCATGTGATCGTGGGTCTAAACTTGCTTGTCATGCTGGCTGGGTTAAACTGTTCCTGTCATGAAGCTCCATAATTTATCAACAGGGAGGTGGGAGGCCTCTCACATATCACCCACTAATATCTCCTGGCATCCTGACCAACCGCGTGCCACTTTGCCGCAGCCAGGGCCGCGCAGCGCCATGCGGCGTTACAGTTTCACAGACATACTGGCCTCACCTTCCTTCCTGACTATGGCTTTGAAATTACTTTCCCGACACCCAAATGCTTTTAAAAATGATTGAGAATTAAGAACATTTGTGGATTACATCAGTAGTCATCTGGTAATAATGATTATTGATGAATCTGTGCGGTTTTTTTTTTACATTTGGATTTTTTGTTTGGCCATGTTTTCTTGGGTGCAGGTACTTTTTCCCCTCTGTTAGCTGGATTTATTTTTTATTTTTTTGCTATTTGGTCATTTCTTATCTGAGATTTTTTTTTTGTTTTGTTTTGTTTGTTTGGGTACAAGAAGGAAGGATCTGCTGCAGGACACTGCATGCTCCTGTTGGCCTTTGGGATGACCCCCAACCAGCCAGATGCTCCAGTCTGTTCATGCTCTCCTGTAAAGTTATGAAACTCCTGTGAGTTTATAACTCAAAGTTGGAGCACTTTAATCAGATATTTGCATTAATTATTACAATATTCAAAGCTGTGTATCAGCTTATCTTGACGTAGTAAAATGTTACAGAAATTATGAGCCTGCTGAGAGAACCTTATTTATTTTTGCTCGTCTCCAATTTAAATCTTTGTCACAGAGATTTTAAAGTTGAGGGAAAATGGTGGTGGAATCATGATTAGAGAAAAACATACAAAATAAAGAGAAGATAGTAGTGAGGAATGTCAATTATTGTATTGAGAAATATTGACATTTCTTTGTTTTCTAAAACTGAAGACCCAATTATAAATAACTTAATTATTCAAAAGTCAATTTATTTATACGAAGTTTATTGCAAAGTGAAACATTATATAGATCAACTACATACAGATATTTGAAAACATTTATTTCTGTTAATTATGATGATTTCCCACTTACCACTAATGAAAACATGTTTTCAAGTTTGAATGTTACTTCAGACCAATAAAAAAACTTTTTAAAAAGAGGAATGTGGGCTTTATGATACGCATGTTTAATACCTGATTAAAGGTTGTTATTTTCAAAAGGTGCTTTAATGTGACAAACGAGTCTCAGATATTCTAATTTACTGAATTTAACTACTTATATGTCACTTTTTATCAATGTGGTGTGACAAAACAACATAGACTAGTGAAAAGCTGTGCATGGAGTTGAAAAATACAAAATTAATATAAAAACAGAGTCAAACAAAAAAAAATACATAAG
Source organism: Poecilia latipinna (assembly GCF_001443285.1). Lineage (NCBI taxonomy): Eukaryota > Metazoa > Chordata > Actinopteri > Cyprinodontiformes > Poeciliidae > Poecilia > Poecilia latipinna. Next base: position 673,774 of record NW_015112617.1, on the reverse strand, counting down.
ATTTTTTTTTTTTTTTACTTAAAACTTTCACTGAAAATATCTGGAGGCTGGCGGTTCCATGAAAAAGTTTGTTAACCCACTGTTAACCAAGAATACAGAGCAGCCATTACTCATATTTTAATTTATAAAAATTGTCTTTGTGCATAAAGTAGGAAAAGGTTTTTAGCCTCTTGACAGAAGACAAGCTAAAATACAACTATATATATATCCAACAAAATATCATCTACATAGAAGTGAATGAAAACCCTTTTAGAAAAGAAGATAAATATGATTGAAATATAACAAAAACAACAGATTGAACCAAGTAAAGAAATCCAAGAGGTCATGGCAAGATACTCAGAGAATGTGTTATATGAGGAACTGATTTTCCTGTTTGGTTGGATTCTCAACCTCTGAAGCCTCTAATCTGCAACAACATCATAATCTGGATTTTATTGGACAGTAGATTGTGACAAATTGGTGGGCTGAACTGACCGATGACCTTTCTGGTGTTTTGCCACTTGTTTGGCTTTCCAATGTTGATAAAATGAATCAAATGGAAGCAAAAAAGGAAAAGGAAAACAAAGACAACTAATGAAAGCAAAGCACAGTTGATGAGCACTGCAATCAAGATATCAAGAAATTTATTTTCACAGTATGTTAATTTTTATGATTAAAAACAGAAAATGCTTATCTGTAAACAATGACTTTTTACCATGTAGAGTACTAGATTTTAAACTTGTTTTATTCCATTTATACACTTTATTTTTATCATGGCTATTACTGACAGCGGTTCAAATCTTTTTTTTTTTTCTTTTTTTTTAATGTTTGCGACAGAAACAAGCCGTGGTTTTATTGTCCGATCCCCAGCAGTGTCTGAATCCACACCTTTTCTGCTACTGTCAGAGAAAGGTGATAACCCTCTCAGGAGCATTGGCATGTAACTGTAACTCCAGGTGGCACACGCAGTATGAATACTTAATGCATGCGGACATGGAGGGGTGTTAACGATGGCCAGAAGTTTCTACCCCCATCTCTGCGAGTTGTAAACACCCAGAGCTCGGTTTCAGCTTGGCACTGGATCTGGGTACAGGAGGGCATTACTCTGTTATTTTGTCATGATCTTGGCTCGGCCCGCCGTGACGCACTCCCACGTCCGTATGACATGAGCCACAGGTAACTTAATCAGCTCTGATCTGCAGAGGTTAGAAGTTGAAATGCTCCCGTTTACCACATTTCCTCCTAAAAAACACACACTGGGATCTTTCAGTGGGGGGTGGGAGGTGAGGGGGGGATCAAACAGTGCCTGCTTTAATTTGCCATGTGACTTACCCAGTGAGCCAAATGAGTTTCCTCTGAGCAGATTAACACTTGTCAGGGCCCTCAGCAGCTGCAGCACTGTCCATGTCCTCCGGAGGGGAAATTTTCCCTACTTTTTGGGAAGACCTTAATCTGAGGCAATTAGGTAATTCTGGCAGCGACGTTAGTTTACAGTGAAAGTCTCTATATCCATTTGAATATGTCAGGGGTGAACGGCCATGGGTTATTGAAGTTTGAGATCAAAGGGAGAGGAGGGAGGGCGGTGTGTGTGCCTGTGTGTGTGCCTGTGTGTGTGCGTGGTGTCCTGAGGGTAGAGGCATTGCTGCTGGTGTTGGGTGCCAGGAGTAAGAGGAGGAAAAACAACATCATGTGCTGCTGTTTACTCCTCACCACAGCACTGTCACCGTCTCCTCTGACCTACTTGTCAGTGCCCAAAATAAAAGAATGGATCTGTCTCCGAACCGCTCTCACAACAAAGGCGTTTGTTTCATCACAGTAAGGCGAGTCGAGGCGAGGCTCCGGGGCACCGAGCTCACCGGGTTTCTTCTTTTTTTTTTTTTTTACATTTTTTTGGAAAACCCCGAGACTGTGGCTTATCTGTGACTACTAGCTTAAAACACTGCTGGCTGACCATTTTGCCACCTCTGCCTTTAGGAACGGGCCATATAAGAGCCCTGGCTTTGTGTACTCGCAGCAGCTGTGCTGTTTCCACACATTACAGGCTGCTTCATCAAGTGAATAATATTACCTTCTGCCCAAGCCCTAATTAAACGCTCCTGTAGTCTATTCAGATACAGCCAAGGCTTTCTAATGCATCTCCCCTAATGCAGACCTTTTAGCTCGCCTAATTGCATGTCTGTCACCGCTCTGCACCCTCCTGGTAATACCCGGTTTTAATTCGAATAAGCCTCAAACTGAACTGAGCCGGGCTCCTTTCGGGCCATTATGCCTCCTGGTTATTTATTTGTGCCGGGACAGGCCTGTCGTTTCATGTGAGGCGAAACGCCGAGGCCTGCGTGCAGAATATTTTTGAAATGTTCTAGGAATCGAGGCGAGCGAAGCCGTCGCATGACCTCAATGAACCGGACCATGGAATGGTGCTTAAATGCGAGCGACGCTTCTCTTGTTGCATTAATTATTGAGACGGTTGTTCGTCACTCGGGTAGATTAGCAGTCTACTGATAAGCGCCCGGGGTTGTTTAAGGTACTGTAGCTTTCTGTGTGTGTGCTGGTGTGTGTGCGTGTCTGATCTTAGTGCATGAGCACATACAGTAAGCATGAATGCACATGGGTCATGTGAGGGCTGGGACATAATGTAGCCTGTATGACCTTATGCTTAACTGGGTGACAGAGCAGACGTGAGCCAGCACACAGTCCGTGTACACTGAGCTGAGCTTGGCCATGCAGTTTATAGCACTTTCACCCCTGCACACTGGTGAACATGTCAACACTGATGTCATCATAAACTCCTGGCTTTAAAGACAGACTGTGACTTCTTTTCAAGTTGAATTCATTTTTTTAAAGATTTGTTTGAGACTGGTGACCTTTACTGAAGAGATAAGAGGGAAGACGTGCAGCAAATGTCCCAAGATCAGGAACTGAACCCAGGACTTCCACATCGAGGAGTGTAGCGTCTGCACATAGTGCGCCTGCTCTACCAACTACGCCAGCCAGCACTTTTAAAAAATAAATATATTACATTTCATAGACTTTGACGTTTATAAATTCTGAAGGCATATGCATTAAAAACACGCATACTTTGCATACAGACACTTGTTTGTATGCAAAAAAAATGCATACTGACATAGACAATGACTTGTTGTTTGTCAAGTCATTGATGGTTTATTTACTAGAAATGCATGAGAAGGAGGGGAAAGCTCCGCATTTCTGATCCATTTACCTCTGCAGTCAGAACATGAGTAACACCAAATCCACATCGAAATTATTTGTAAGCAGCACGTTACCTGTTATTAACAATACAAGCTAGCAATCCACTTCTCTGCATTTTGCACTTTTAAACAGTTAGCAACATGATTACTAAAGGAGGTTATGTGGTGCGTCTTTGTGAACGGGTTTCAAAGAAACATTATCAAAACTTTGAAACATTTTCAGTCATTTCAAGGTATTAGTTAAAGAGAGACCTCCTACTTTTCCTCCTGAATTTGCACATTTGTTACATTTCTGGTAAGTGTTCCAACTTTAACCCTAAATTTTTCAATTTTTGTAGAATTATGAATCACATACAAATAAAATAGAAATAGTACAAATAGTATTGTACATTCCAATAGGTAGCATTTACTAGAGAGATACTTATTACAAAATGTTTGTGAATCATTGCTGCACACCTCTCAGACTGACTAAGATTTCCAGAAAGCTGCCAACATTTCCGAATAGAGTCCACTGTATTGGAACAAAACAGAGGACATTGCTGGAATACATTGTTTTTTCTAGTAGCAACCACACAATGATTTTTCATTTTATTTCAATTGAATAAGTTTATGATGCAGTGTATTCCAAAAAGACACACAGCATCACATCCTACAATTTTTCCAATTGGTATGAGGTAGTTTTACCCCATATTTATCCTTTTACCCCAAAGCCACTTGGATTGGCACCAAAGACATTTATAGTCTAATCTGACCACAGCTCACAGTTCCAAAAGAGCCTGCAGATTTTAGTAAATTTCGCACATTCATATTTGGACAGGAAATGCTTCTTTCCTGGTTTGACCTCCAAACAGCAAGTTGTCTTGCTGATGGAGTCTAATGGTTGTTATGAACACATGGTGACCTCAAGACGCCACTCTTTGGTGCAGGTCTTTGTTTCCTCTCTTTCACCATCCTCCTCATTGTGCCTGGTAGCCAGATTAATATGTGTCCACTTTAAGAAAATGGCCATCTGCATCTCAGGGAAACAGGAATTCATTGATTGCTAAAACATCAGATTAACTAATCAAATAATATAAACAGTTAAAAATAAATATTTCACAACATAAGTCAATAAAAGTACTCAAACAAAAGTTGAACATTTAAAAAATGATTCATTTTAAAGCTATTCCATGTCTTGAACAGGGCCGTCTGCCATCAGAATCCTCTTTGTCTTCATGTTCATCCATCATTTCAACATACAGATAATTAATTGATGGGCTCCAAACACGAAAGTTAAGAAGAATTTACCCCGATTTGTGGTCATTGCTGATACAATCCTTTGTTCCGTCTACGGCGGGGTTTTGCTCCCAGATTCTCAGGGTGGGAAACTTTTGTTTGCTGCTTGAAAAGAAACAGGCTGCGCCTATTTGTGAATGAAGGGATTAGCTCGAACACTTCACCCCAGCAAGGACCATGATCCTATCTGGTTGCCTGGACACATGGCTTTGTTTCTTAGGCAGCGTGAGAGCCAGGCCAGCTCCCCACCTCAGCTGGACTGAATTAAGTGGCAGATGAAAAGTGGTAGAGTGTGTAAAAATCATGAGTGTGTGGCACCATCCTGATAGAGATATGCCGACGCGGCATTAGAACCTCAAGCCCGTCGCATTCGCACACCTAATCGTGCTTTAGGCGGGCAGATCTGTCATATAATGCACAGTGCAAATGCAGAAATGCTCAGAAGTAAATCATTATTCTCCACTGTTAAAGCCTTCCTCCCACTGAACACAAAGCTTTGAGAAAACCCATTGATTACATGGTATTTACCCCTCTGTGGGCCAAAGGTCAGAGGGGTCAGCCTGTGCCTCAAAAAGGCCAAATCCCACACCTATTGTGCAGTTCGGGGTGAGAAAGCAGGGGGCAACGGGAGCCAACTTTAGGGGCCTATTTTCTCATAAAGAAGCTCCTCTGCACTTATTACAAAAGCTTACAGGAAAAAAAAAAAAAAATCCACGACCAAAAAGAAAAAAAGAAAAACCTTTGAGAAGTTAACAGAGTGCGGTGAGGTGAAATGCCACCACTAACACACACACACAAACACTCCTTTTAGATTTCTTTTTTCCTCTTCTTTTTACACTTCAAGATATTATTCGGTATTTTTATTTTCAGCAGCCGTCAGTTGCGCGGAATAAAAACGACCGCTGAGCTGTTTGTCAGTGTGTGTCAGCCGCAGATCAAGGGTGAAGATTCTTGTGACAGAATATTTGTCATTTCTATTCTCAAGTTTCTGGATTGTTGGTGACAGAAGGATCAGGTCTACATCTGTGGATGTCTGCGAGTGTCAGTGAGCGACGGTTTCACCGGCGCAGAGAAACTAAACTTTCACCGCAGACTGAGAAGTGCACGAGCCGCAGAGAAGGCAGGAGTTTGCGATGTATGGTGGTTGATATAAAACGGGGTAATTAAAGCAGCTTTGATGTATTCACGTTGGATTAGCTGTTCTCCCTGCAGCTACCGTTCGAACAGGAACAGAAAGCGCTCCCCCTGCTGGCCGCAGCAACTACCAAAAAGAGGAAATCAAATGAATCACGGGTTATAAAGACATTCAATTTGCTACCTTTTTTTTTTTTTTTTAACGTGTTTTGCTTTGGTTTTGGATGGCTCATTATCCAGGCCTCGCAGCTGCAGCTTCCAGTAGAATTAGCAGAGTATGACTCAGGCACAGAGGGAAGCTGGTTAGACACTCCAATGATTTCCTGTACGGTCAGCGGATGCAGGGAGTGGGGTGGCAGCAGAGGCGTTCAAAATGGAAAGTCTTTTGTTTACAACTAAAATATTGTGATCTGCGGGTGAGAAAAGAGCCCTAGTCATTAGGCTTTAGTAGAAAGACGGGGATTGTTGAAGTTGTGTGTGGAGCCTATGACTAATAGACTCGGTCAATGAGGCCCTGAACCTTATTGTGTGTCCTTTGTGGGGGCTACAGTCCCCCAAACAGGTGCAGCTCATTCCACCAGAGTGGCTCAGTGAAGGATTGTTGAGATCAGGGAATGTCTTTCATCCCATCTTCTTTGTGTCAAAGGGATAGTTCAGTATTTTTTCAAGTGAAGATCTGTTAAAACCGTACAGGCTCGCGTCTTTCTGGCTATAAATAACTGTCTTAGAGGAGAAACCAACATTGGAGGTTCATCTTTATAAATTAGGTACATCACTGAAAAAATGTAATCCAACATAATATATTTTGATTAAACACACGCTCAGAGCTAATGAGGTATCAAAATTCTGTTTCTCGGAAATGCTCAATATTACATTAGGCCAATAAAAGAAGAGAAATGTTTTATTCTGAAATAATCAGCCTACTAAAAAATACTGTACTACTCGATGTGTGGGTGTTGCTCATTTTGCACGACTTACTTCATCGATGCAGCGTGGTACCGAGTCGATAAGCCTGTGGTTCTGTTTGGGAATCCAGGTTGCTCTGCAAACAGCCCTCAGGTCCTAAGCAGTGTTGGGTCTGGTGCCTCAGCTGCCTCTTGTTAATACTCCAAATACTCTATTAGGTTCAGCTCAGTTTGCTGGTCATTCAAGCACAATGGCATCATCATCATCATTAAAGCCAGTATCGGTATTTTGACACTGTGGGCAGGTGTGAAGTCCTGCTGGAAAATAAAATTGTTTCCATAAACGTCTTCATCAGAAAAATTCTGCAGAAATTCCTGATAGACGTAATGATGTTTAAAACATGGGTCCTTAAAGACGTAAGCAAGATGCCTCTAATGATAAACACAAGTTATGCCCCAAGGGCAGGTCTGTGTGTGGTGGGTCTTCAATCAGTGACACCAGCTGCAGTCCATGCTTGGTGAATCTCCTCCAGGCTATCCGTTCTAAACTGTAGTTACTGATGTAACTTTTTCCCTTCACTCAACTTTCCGTTTGTATGCTGGCATAGAAGCATTCTGAACAGGCATCTTATTCAGCAGCTAACTTTTGTTGCTCAGCTTTTATGTAGAGAATATCAGTGACTGTTACCTGGACAGCTGTCAAGTCAGCAGTCTTCATCATTATTAATGTGTAAGCTATAAAATTATGTTTCTCTAATAATTATTTTTACTTGTCTTGTGCAATAGTTTGACATAGTTTGAGCTTTCATTGGCAGCAAGCCATAATCTTCCAAATTAACAGAAAACACTTCAAATAAATCAAACCGTGTAATGAATCGATGAAAGTTTCACTTTTTGATTTGAATTACTGATATAAATCAACTTCCTAATGTGGGATATTATTAAAAAAAACAATAATATTTGGACCTTTACATGTAAATCCTTGAATAGCCCCTGGCAGTCATTCAGGGCTTCCTATGTGCTACTACAAAGCTCCGCCTATTTCACCAAAGCTCCACCTTGGAGGACCTGCACATGCAGAATGCTTTTTACACAGGAAGATTATTGATCATGTAGCACCTCCAACCTCTACTTCTAGTGTAAATATTCATCAGCTTCTCTCTGAATTACCACTTAAGATGTGAAAATTGTTCATAAAATAACGTTCCCATAAAGCACAGTTAAGTTTGAGTGAGGGGTTGCTTTAGGATGGCTGCTCTTTGGTCATGGCCTCCTCTTGGGCTGGCCAGTAGGGTCCAGCTAATATAAATTTATACAAATTATTAAAATAATACATTTAAGGTAAGATATAAAACTGCTTATTTTCCTTAACACAACTTCACATCAAGAATCCTGTACCATGTTCTATTATCTACATTTGTTGAATTTTTAGCTGTAATTTTCAGAACCTTAGATTTAAAAAAAAGGCTTTGTCAAACTATAGTTATCTATAAAATGCTGAGCTTTGCTTTGTTTGAATAAATCAGGAGGCATGGATTAGTAAACAATGCGATGTGAATGTGTTTGATTTACTCCTTAAAATGTGAATTTGCTTGATTTGTTTTCTCGTTCTCTCTTTCCTTCTTTCTTTGAGCGGGCTCGTCTGTCTGCTAACTTGATTGAACCTAAAGCAAGTGTCTGACACTCTTCCCTCTTAGTATGAGTGTGCTGTATCCCTTTCCCTGCGTTAATTCCAATTTAATTGCCAGTTGCCTCAAGGCACTTCAATAACAGTAACAAATGATTTGATTTAGTGGACCTCATCAGACTGCATTTTAAATGCGACACAGCAACCCCACTTGAATTCCAATGAAGTGCTGGCACAGTCCTCTGTTTACTAATGATCCTCTGCTGGAGATGTCTGATTGAATCTGAGTCAGGAGCAATGGGACCTGCTCACATTGTAAATGATCTGCAACCTGAGCAGACAGAGAAATAAGGACCTCATAATCTCACATTAAAGCATCGCTCTCCAGGACACGCACATTATGTCAATGCTGCCCATTAGTCCCGGTCTCTCCGGCTAGCCGCACGTGTGAGTTTGCGTCGGCGTGGACGCCAGAAAAGGGTTCAAGAGCTGGCGTCTGCTGCCACCCCCCGAACCCGGTAGATCGAGTGTCGACTGTATGACAGCCAATGGATCTTCTTCACGTAGCCATTTTGACTTGAACAACCCTGCCAGCGACTCCCCTATCTGTATTCCTCGCCACACTCCATGCAACAGGAAAGCAGCCCCAAAGAGATGCCAGGTCACACACAGGATTAAACTGGATTGTGTTTTTTCCTGCAGTCCTGCCTTTAATGGCTTGATATCGCTACTTAACATTCAGCACGGAGCACGTAGTGTAGGCATCATTTAGGGTGGAGCCACTATCAGCTGCTCTTTGAGCACAGAGACGGAGGACTTCACAGGCTGAAGCCGACTCCTGATGGGGGGAAAGAAGAGAATAATTAGACATCTAACACGCCAGGAAGGAGGAATGATTGTGTGATTGGCATGCCGTGTGCATTGTGTGGGGGGAAATTCTTAAAGAAAACAATCACTTTCATGGTTTAAAATAGCACATAAAGACTCGCAGCTGAAAGTGCCTCCGGGCTTTTAGGGGAGTTAGTTTAGGTAGAGGCGCTTGCTCTTTGAAAGAAGCTTTTCCCTCAGAGGACTTGCACAAAGTTGAAGTGACCCAGTTTCCCCACTTAAGGCCCTGTCTGTGTATGGTACTGAAATAACTGCGCGTCTGTGTCTTGTGCGTTCTCCAGGGACTGACATGGCGGTGTTCTGTCTGCTGTGTGCGAAGCGCTTCCAGACCCAGAAGGCCCTGCAGCAGCACATGGAGGTCCACGCAGGGATGCACAGCTACATCTGCAGCCACTGTGAGCGCCCCTTCCCCAGCCACACCACCCTCAAAAGGCACTTGCGCTCCCACACAGGTAAGGAGTCATTTTAGCTTTTATCAAATAGAAAAAAAAAAAAAAAAACTGTCCAAACTAACCAGGCTCTATGTGAAAAAGTAATCTCTATAATACAATGAATATATACAGTAATCATAAATTAAATATATAAATCACTTTCTTTTTCAAAAGCTGAGTCAATATTAGCCACAAGATCGTATTACCTTCAGGCCTGCACACTACAGAAATCCTTTGGCCAGGATTTGCCTAACATCAATAAGCTAAACGATTTATAAAAATAACGCATTATGTCTCAATCTAAACAAATTTAAGAACAGAAGAGAAAGTTATTGGCATTTGTCTGAAAAAGGCTAATGAAGACATTTCCAAGGCTTTGAGATCGTCTTACCACAGCTGGAGTGATCATGTACCACTGGGGAAAAACGGTGGCGATCCACTATGCTAACCAATTATGGCCGACCTACCAGAATCATTCAAAGAATCCATCAATGACCAGAATCCATTAAGTTGACTAACTTAAGACATCACTAGATGTCTGAGAACTTCAGACATCACTTGACTAACTTAGACTCAGTGTTCAAAATCCAATAAGATGAGCAGGAGTCTCATCTTATTGGATGAGACTCCTGCTCATCCAATAAGCATACAAAAATCTCTTTTCAGAAACCACTGCTGACCAAAAGCGGCACAGAGGCCTGGCCCATTTCATATTTACATTAAAAACATCCTATTCCTCAGGTTAATGATGATCTCAAAGATTATGTAAAAAGAAAATTCAGTTGATTTCTGAGACAAACTGCACTTTTTAGAAGATGTACATCCCAGTAAATCTTCCTTAAAACCAACAGCATTTTATAAAAAAATATATTGACAGTCATATAAGATTGTGTTTGTCATATTTGAAGCTTCTTGTCCTCAGAAGAAGAATAAAGATGACTTGGTACAATTTGTTAAATCTAGAATTCAGCTCTCTACCATAAGAAGAGATAATCAGACATCAGTTTGTGAATTAAAGCTCAAAGACACTTGAGTTATGCAGCAGGTAAACAATCCAAAGCACTGAATGGTTCAGTCGAAACCAAACTTTGACAGCGGTTGAAATGCTATGACAAGACTTTAAATAGGCCGTCCTTGAGAACCTGCATCACGGTCAACTTAAAGTAGTTTTGTAAAAAAGAGCAATCGTTCCGTCAAGTGTGGCACAACTAGCTGTTAGTACTGGGCCAGGTTACCATTTCACTTAGCGTCAAGCTTGTTTGGACAGCATTTTTCTCTTAAGAACTGATCACCATTTGAATTTTAGCACAGTACGCAGCACTGCTGGCTTGCAACGTAAAGGTCTGAAATCCTGACTGGGAGTTTTCTACATGCCCATCCTTTGGATGTGTGGACCGTCTCTGGGTACTCCCTCCCACAGTCCAACAACATGCATGTTTGGTTAATTGGTTGCTATAAATTACCCTTAGTTGTGTGTGTGCATGGCTGTTTGTCCTGTGGTGGGCTGGCGACCTGTCCAGCCTCTGACCCGACTATCACTGGAAGCAGGCCGCGGTCCCTTGAGCGGCTGTAGAAGGCTGAATAACTGGATGAAGGGAGAAATACTTTTTCACAGCACTGTATGTTGAAAAGAGATGAAGAGCTGTGTTATTTCTGTATATAGGTTAATTTCCTCAGGTTATTGGCTGTAAGGTTTTTAGTCAATTTGCACGCATCCTCTCCCACTCTTCCTTCTCGCTCTCTATAGGATGACTCACCTCTCCGATGACAGCACTGTACCTTTATGGCCGGTGCGTATTTTTGGGCAATCTCATCCTGTTTATATTTCGGGTTCTTAGACAGCCTTTGGGGCCTCTGCAATTCATGGCTGTCACTTCTTGTGTGGTTCACGGAAAATGATAGAGGAAACCCAAATAAATATTGAAGGAAAAGCAAATGGAAATGACTTGTCTCTGTGTGCTGCTGAGGGTGAGTCTCGGTGCCGCGGGAGACGGGGAGATATTTACTGAAAAGATGTCCCCTTTTCTTCTCCTACCTTAAATAACACTACCAGCTGTCAGGACGGCTTGATGTCTAGACGGGAGAAATACATAATTGATGTGAAGAGACAGAAGTGAAGGGAGTTTTGGCCATGGCGCCGTATCTTGTTTGTATGCCATTCTGCTTGGAAGTAACATTTTGTAAATGTCATCTGCTCCACAGTGGGGTGGGGGATTGGGGAGAATCGGCCTGTAATGAGGAGAGCAATGTATCCTCTGACTTGGCTGTTGCTGTGGACACTGAGATAATGAGGCACATAGGTCATTGGAGATGAGTCAAACCCTCAGCCTAGGAGAGAAATAGATTAACTACAGTATAGGGAACAGAACAGCACATGCCCGGAGGACTTTTATTAGCTGTTAGCATACAGCCAAGAGGAGTGTCCTCGTGTCAAAACATTAGCAACGTCTGAAAGCACGCCGTTTCCCTAATGGCCGTATCCAGACAGGCCTGTGTCAGTATCTGACCTACGCCGTTTCGCCTGCGCCGCGACATGCAGTGCCAGCGACAAAGTTGTTCTGTGATGCTTCTTGTAACGGCAGCTCGCGTGTGTTACGTGACTGTGCTCCTAGGCGATCACCCGTTTGAGTGTGAATTCTGCGGGAGCTGCTTCAGAGACGACGGCACGCTCAGGGGCCATAAACGCATCCACACGGGGGAGAAGCCCTACGAGTGCAATGGCTGCGGCAAGAGGTTCAGCCTGAAACACCAGCTGGAGACGCACTACCGGGTTCACACAGGTGAGACGCTGGAAGTCGTACACCGACACAGTGCATTGCAACGTTATTCATGCCCCTTCATGTTTCATCTGAATACTGTTGGGATTTTATGCGGTAGACCAACACAAAGCAGTGCATGTTGTTGATGGAATCATCAACTTTGCCTTTTGGCTTTTCTCTCTAGGGTTTGCTACAGTGAGTCATCTGTCTCCGTCTGACCCCATCTTTCACAGTGTAGTTGATGGAACATGATTTTCAAAATTGAAAAATGTCCTTACAATGATCTGAAAAAAATTAAGCATGTTTTTAGTCCGTCCTTATATTGTAGAAGTAACTCCAGGGCCACACAAAGAAACACAGGACAGCTACACCTGCTACACCTTCTGGTGTTGGTCTCTACAAAACTCAGTGACAATTTTTCTACGCAAAATAGCTCAAGTGGAGCCAGATTTGATTGACTAAAAACTTTTAGAATTATGTTCTAAAAGTTTTTAAAGATTTTAATTTGATTTATGCCTGGACTTTGACTAGACCAGAAGGTAAGAATCATTCTCAGCCTCTAATCTTCTAGAACCTCTTACAGGATTATTTCTGGGCTGAAATATAATTACTTTAATCTTACTCCTGGTATAATATGACCAGTTTTCCTCCCTCTGCTCTGTAGTGGCAGCATTGTGCTGCATATCTGTGCATCACAGAGGCGATGGTGTGTTGAGCAGTGGTAGCTTTCTGCTGCAAACGACATTCTCCAGCTGGTTTAAAGGGCCTTTTGGTTGATCTCTGCTCCATGTTCTCTTTTATCACAATGTTTGATCCTTCATAACCATCTTAGGCCTTTGTGGAGCAACCGAGATAAAAGTAAACACAGGTTTACTTTTAAAATTTAGCCGCATTAAATTTTATTTTTGTGTATTTTCAGTGGTAAATTTTTGAATGAATGAATTGTGGTTCCACTTCACAATCATGTGGTACATTATTTTGGTTTATCACATAAAATCCTAATAAAATCCATTGAAGCTTGTGGATGTGATGTGAGAATAGAGAAAAATATGAAGGTGTTTGAAGATTTAATGTAAGGCCCTGCACCTTTCATGTACCACTTACCAAGGCCAGAAAAAATGGATTCTTTTCATTAACACACGTTCTCCATTCAGTCAGCCGACTTAAAGAAACCGTACAGCAACACACACACACACACACACACACACACACACACACACACACACACACACACACACACACAATCCTTCAAACTACCATCTTATTTATCTATTAGCAAAATAACCATGTGAGACTGAATAGTCATTTTCCTTCTTGTCTGATCAGGCTGTTCCAGTCACATGAATCTGTGCAAAAGTGACCAAAGTTTTAGATTTTCCTTTGATTCTGAACTGGACATTAAAAAAATGATAGAAAGAATACAAGAGTAAATATTTGTTCATTTGTTTCAAGCAAAGAGCTTGATGAGATGATTTAATCCAACAAGTTTTCAGTTTCAATTTTATTCCTTAGGTGTAGCTGCTGCTGCTCAAGTCTGACACCCAGTGGTTTGCTTTGGTTCCATAATGTGCCGCTCAGTATACATTGGCTATGATTTATACACAAAGTTCCTACAACTTTTGTCATTTTCCAGACTTCCAAGTTAAGTTTTCAGTCATTTAAATGCAGAAAAGTTCAAAATGCATTTAAAGCTGATATTGGCTGGAAAAGGTAGACACTGCAGATGAAAAGTCTGGAAAGTTAACTGCAGATTCCCTTTTAGAAATTAATATACGTTTCTTCTAAAACCATGGTGGTCAAGTTTGTTTGAATTGTCTTGTTGCTTAAATGTGCTTTGCATGACAAGGTTCCTATGCAGTCTGGAATAATATGAGATGCCATGATGGTGCTCAAGCTATGGTACAAGTACCCTGGTGGCCCTTGGTCTGCCTTTAGTGGTACTCAATAACTTTAGCCTAATTATTTGCAAGGTAAACTGCCCATTTATGAAAAATAATACTCCAGACTTTTCAAGGTTCCAATACATACATCATGTGTTTTTTTAACGGAGTTCCATCAAAAACAAGGAAGGAAAAAGGATACACAAAATAGAATGAATTATTAAGAGAAACCTGGACAGAGAGATGGAAGAAGAGGAGAGAAACAGAGGGAACAGGAATGAAGTAACAAACGGGAGTAAAGAAGTCGGGTCATAAGAGGAAAGAAAAGAAGAACACAAGAGTGGAAGGAAGGAACGATACAAGGAAAGAAGGATGGACAAGAGGGAGAAAGGAAGCAAGGAGAGAAAAGTAAACACAGAGTGGACATGGGGAAGAAAGGAGGAAACAAGGAAGATGTAAGGAAGACAAAACAGAAGAACACAAAGAAAGAATGGGAAAGACAACATTTAGTCTGTGGGACAAGGATAAAATATGGAAATAATCACTTTATATTCTCTACATTATTTTTTCCGCATTTATACAAACCAGCAAAATGCTGAAAACAATTTCCACATTTTTCCAGACAGCAGTCTAGAAAAATGTCAGTGAGCTACAACATCAAATCATCATCAAAAATCCAGCTACAGACTCATTTTAATCCTCCGTTTGTTTGTTTGTTTTTGGTCTTTTTTTAGGTGAGAAGCCATTTGAGTGCAAGCTTTGCCACCAGCGCTCCAGAGACTACTCGGCCATGATCAAGCACCTGCGTACGCACAACGGAGCCTCTCCGTACCAGTGCACCATCTGCCAGGACTTCTGCCCGAGCCTGGCCGCCATGCAGAAGCACATGAAGGGCCACAAGCCCGAGGATGTGCCGACTGACTGGAGGATAGAGAAGACGTACCTGTATGTCTGCTACGTCTGAGCAGGACTCGGACGCCAGGCGCAAAAACCGTCACGACTGGGTGAAAACTGGGGCTGCTGGGTTTAATGCTGAACTGTTAAAAAGTATTCTGCTGTTTTAGGGCAAAGTGTCCCTTAGAGATAGAAAAGAAGAAAAAGTTTTTTTGGGGGGTTGTTTTGTAACCCGACAGCAAGACGTACAAAGCAGAATTACAGAAGTGTTTACAAAGTAAAGCTGCAGCTAATGATTACTTTTATTAGCAGTCGAATTATTCCGAATATGAAGAATGCTGTAAAGTAGAGACAACGTGGCAATGACATTCTAAATAAATAAGAGAGTCAAATCCAAAGAGATTTACTTAGCCTTTCTCTAAATCTCAAACTCTGACATTTCGAGGAGCAGGGAGCGCGCTTGTCCTTGTAATTAGAAAAGCTGCTGACAGATTCCTGATGATTTAACTGTTCGAGTCCTCACACACACACACACACACACGCACACACACACGTCCCTCCGTGCACACAGTTTGGATATCATGTCTTGAGAATCTATTGTGGTGACAACATCAACACCACAGTGACTGACCGCTGACCTGCAGCAGCCGCAGGATTTGAGCGACTGTCGTCTTCAGTTGTGCCGTGGATGTTAAAAATATACCCTTAAAAGCTCCATTTGCTAAACTTTGCAACTTCTCTCTCCTAATTTCCTCTGACTTAGCTTTGTTTCCCTGCTGGGTTTTCAGTTTGAAGTCAAGTTTTTTTCTTTTCTGCATGTTCACTTTTTTTTTTCTTTACTTGAACGGCTGACCTCATGAGCTTGATCTCTTTAATTGCCTTGTCTTCTTATGCAGTCAGCGTTGATTTGGAGGCGACTCGCTCGCAAATCTGAGTTGCTTCCGTGAAAGGTTTATTGCCATTTATATGTTGTTTATGTTACCAAATATATGTGCTGGTTTTCATCACATGGTCTGTGTCTGTAGGGATGTTTCCTCGTAGAGCAAGCTTTACCTCCTCACTAGAGACGCACCGAGAGACTGGCACCGGGCACATTTCAGCTGGATTGGCCCCGACCAGTGATGGTCCGCATAAAGTTAAACTGTCTTCAGAACAGGTTGCTATAGCAGCACCAATCTTCACAGTAGATCCTGTTATGAAGGGAAGAAGCCTTAAAGTTAGGCATGTCCAGTGTTAGTGAAGTGACTAAGAATAAAATCAGGGGAGGCAGAGAGATGTAAAAAGCTATTTAAAAGGAAACTATTTAACAATTTGCTGCAACAAAGTGAGAGAGAGCAAAACTTGACGCAGATAATAGTAAGGCTGAACAGAGACCAGCAAATCAACTTTTTTTTTTTTGCATTTTCTGTTTTGAGTATCCATTCTTGTAAAGTATCGAATCTATAAAACATGCTTCTTAATATATACACATTTTTTTATGTGTACAACTAGCACAAACGTTTTCTGTCAATTTTTCTCTTGGGACCTCCAGACCAGCAGGGGTCCCCTTGGAAATTACTAAGTGTGCTTCTTCTACCATCCCTTGTATTACAGAACTAAAATCCTCTTTTATTACGTCGTTTCTCACCCATTGGGTTGCAAAGCAGCAATAAATTCCTTTGTTGTAATCTTCTAAGTTGGAAACTTTACATTGTATGACTGTAACTTAACATATCTGATGATAAAGGCAAACATTTTGTTTCATTGTAGGTATCCATGTAGTGCTTGCGAGTTAAAAACTAAAAAAACACCTGAGAATATTATGAACACATTCCGAGAATATGGTTTCAATAGACTTGGAAAGTATGCTCCAGTGTGGCCTGAATAGTCCAGGGTGGAGGGAATAATCAGAGCACCCGATGGAGAACTGCAGAGTGCATGTCGGGGTCACGGCTTTGGTTCCCCTGTAGTTCTATGTGCACCGAATTGGTGAATAGCACAGATACACTGAAATGTACTCACAAATTAGATTTTTTGTCCAAATAAAGCTAAAATATATTTCCCCCTAATTATTTTAAAATTTTCTTTCAAAAGGTCGACCTTTTCTATTTTGAATTCCATAATTATTCATGTCCGTTCCCATGAAAATCCTGTTATATTGCATGGAAATTTTCCAACTAAGAACATTTCTGGAATTTTGCTACCCTGCTCACACGCACGCACACACACACACACACACACACCTGCACGCGCACGTACACACTGCGAGGTCACCTTTGCTCCTAATGTTTAAAACAATACATGACCTTGCATGGCAAGAAATCTAAAATATTATTCAGAATATTGTTCTTATTTCTTCTAAGTTCTCAAAGAGAAATTAAAATCAGTCAAACTCTGCATCAGGAGGGCAAAGCTTTACAAAAACAAAACAAAAAAAAACAGATGGGTTACTGATGGCATGATTCCAATCGGTGCGTCTCTATCGCTTACTGGTTTTTAATTTCCACTGCAAATCATTTTTCAGCAAGATTCATTTAAAAAAAAAAACAATTTCCATGGTCAAACGTGTATAAAAAAAAATGTGACAAGCCTCTGCAAGGCTTTTAAGTGTTTATTTTTTAAATCATCGCTTCTACATAGATGTCTTATAAAAATCACAGAAACAGAATTTTCTATTAGAAAAGATAAAAAAAAACAAACATGGAAATAAGTAGTGTTTTTATAAAACGAGCAGAAAATTCTGACATCCGACTCCTATGAGGTGCAGGTCGTCGTTGGTCGTAGTGTAGCTGTAAACGTACTGTCATGGTATGTGATTCCCCCTGTGTGAGCCCGACGCCGGCTTCTTAGATTTGAACATGTCGTTTTTTTTTTTTTTTTTTTGTATTATGGTAATTTGCTATTTGTTTACATTCAGTATGATTTGAGAGACATCTTAATGTTTGTGTGTGTGTTTTGTTTTGTTTTTGTATGAGTTTGATTAAGACCCCTCCCTCGTGCCTCTTTTATAAGTAGAGCATAAATGTGCTTGAGTACATGGGTCTGTGCTGTCGATTGGTGTTTTCTGGGTGTTTGTTTATTGTTACTAAAACTAAAGATAGACTGCCATGTAGATCCACTTTGTCTGAACATTGCAAATGAAAGCAACATACTGTGATAGTGGCTGATAATCTGATGCAAGGCCTGAGCAACTTTTTATGGGGAAAAAAGAAAAAAAAAGAAATAATAAATAAAAAGAGAAGCGGCGCGGCGCGGCTCAAGCCGTTCCCTTCAGAGTGACAATGGACTGACATCTCTGGACGATGAGCGAAATCTTGGCGTCTGCAGGCATTACCGAAGCCTCTCTAAGTAGCCAACAACACTCAGTGCCATGAAAACCCACAGTCACTGTATCTATTCTACATGAACATGCACTATAAATGGATTTCCTCGGTGGACCAAAAGAAATAGAGCACTTTTGTTTGAAAAGGGTTTTTTTTTTCTTTGATCTTTGTATGTTGTGATAATGCAGCTGTCTTTTATTTGATGTGTCCTAGAAGGATGTGATTAGCATTGTTTAGATTATGTCACTGTCTGTCTACCTCAGGACCAGATCAAAGCTCGAGCTGGTATCCAATCAGGGTTGTTCTTCTTGCCATGTGTGCAGTAAAGAAAAAGAAAAAAAAAAAATGGGGAAAAAGAAATAAAAAAATCAGAAAAATCCCTCTTCATTACAGCTTTGTAACACAGTGTGTGCAAATGTTTTCTCAGTGTGGATTCAGGCACAACTCTGTATGCGTCAGTGTTCAGTGGCATGGTTTAAAAAAAGAATAAAACGATTTACTATTTTATGCACCTCGTCTCGGTTTCCTGCTGTTGCTTCTGTCTGCTTTCGGAGCTTTTATTTGATCCTCTCCGCACCAAACATGCACGTTATTTACACCTGCCTGACATGTTCTAAATATGTGACATCTTTTTATCGGCGTCCTATAGAACTGCCACAGAAAACAGAATCTATAATATGTTTAGACTTTTTAAGAAATCAAATGATAGTTTGCTCAAGTTTGTACTTCTAACCACTTGAAGCTGGCAGCAGCTAAAGATTTTCCCTGCCATTTTTTTATACAACTAATTTATTCAGTTCACTTGAAGCCATTCCAGCAGTTTCTATATTCTAATTATTTCAGCTGTTCCTGTTATTTCTGCCAGTGAAAATAGGCAAGAGACTAACAAGCGTAGACTTTGGATATAGTACCCCATAATAAAAGCACTCTCCTGTAAGGGGGAAAAAAATACTTAAACCCCACACAACTACACTTTTATTGCCAGCCAATAAACATATCTAAAAAGGTTTGTGGGGCTGTTGTTTTTTCGTTTATAATCACATTTTTTTTATTATTATTTTAAGAAGTTGTTTCAACAATACAAAAGTCTCTGGCTCTCCAGACATTTGCCCTTTAAATGATTCTAACTGGAGCCCAACAGATATAATATCAGTAATTAATCCTTATCAATAGTTGGATGGGAAACTGTGCAGAACAGCACAGTCTTGTGTTTCTGGAGGTTATATTCTCTGATTTTACTCTGCACATTTAAGGAGTCAGTCAAACATAAACTGCACAGTTTGATTACACATGCATAGTTGGCACATAAATTGTGTCCAAGAGATTTTTTTTTTTTTTAGATTTTGCATTTTGCTTAAAAGTTCAAACTCTGTGCAGTCTGCTGCTGCAGAGTGAGCACTCTGTTGATTGGCGTCATCTTTCTTGGGTATATTTTGCAGTTGGAACTGTAAATAGTTACAAGGCTTTTTATTTTTAGAGAAATGTCTGAAGTGGTAGAAGTTAGATGAAATTGTTTCAGAAATAACTGGGGTAAAAACTCCAGAGCTTTCCATGGGAGCAACACTGAGCAGTTAACTGGAACGCACAAAATGTTATTTTATTTGCTAACCGAGTGAGTTTTAATCTCTACTTTCCCATGGAGCATAAAGGTTTTTAAAGCTTTTAATTTTTCAAAACATCTAGCCAAATTAATTAAAAATATACTTTGTTTAGTGATCTTATTCCTTAAACCTAAATACTGTAGAACTCTAGTTCCAGCCTTGTGTTGTAATGCAGGACGTTACATAATGTGTTGGAAGCAGTAAGAGTGGCAGAGATTTTATATTAAATTGTTTCTTAATTCAGGATTTTTCCCTACTGTAATCAGTAGGGAAAAATCCTGAATTCAGATTAACATGTTGGATTTTTTCCGCCTCATTTTTCAGTGAGATACAATATGATTCATTTACTTCCAGTATTTATCAGGGTTGTCAATAAATATGGCATCCTATGTTCTAAAAATAATCAAATTGCAGGGAAATTTATCATATCACTTTATTTATTTATTTCCTTTCAGTTTGTTGTTTTTTTCTCCTGTAATGATTGAAGTATTCTTCTGCTCATTTTTTATTTGTTTAGTTTCTCCAGCATTAAACATGTATAAAGCGTTACCAGTTGACAGTTTGCTTGTCCAAGTGATTGAAAAATGCATAAACGATGGTAACCTAAAGGTAGAGACATTTGAAAAATCAAAGCAACGCCTCACATCTGAAGCTGCAGGCAGAAAAGGGCCAGAAAAAAAAAAATATTCTCATCAAGTGTCAGTCTTCTGTATCTGCACCAACACTTTACCTTGTGGATAACCTCAACAAACATATGAAAACATCTGTTATGTGTTAAGGTCTTAGCCAAAGGCTATTTTAATTATGGATTTTGATTAAGTTATGGATTGATGAAATTTTGGGCCTTGGAGCTAAACATAATCATTTCTGAAAGTCTTTCTGAGTTGAAACAATTACTCTTTTTTCCCCCCTCCACTCGATTAATTGAACTTTTGTGCAGACCCAGAGTGAAAGAACAGTAAGAGAACTATTTACAAAAACAGAACTAAATACAGGAGTTTGGTGTATTAAAAATATATTTAAAATTGCATGTTGATTTAAACAAAAGGTCAATTTAAGATGAGAAAAGCTAATGAATACAGGGTAATGTTGACATTGGCAGCTTTAGGTTTTTTTATAATCATTCCCCTTCTTTTTTTAGTGTCTCCACTAAAACTGCCTCTCAAAGAGATGCAATGTTATAGTGGCTTTAATATTTAATTCATTGTCACTGTTTTGCTCTCGTATCATGTTGTTCTTCCTTTCACATTTTCATTTCACTAAAATCCAGTTTAATTCACTCAACTCAGTTGCATCATCTCAACAAAGTCAATGTAAACACGCCCAGTAAACAATCTGAACAAATACAGATTTATATTAGTCAAAGTATTTGCTAAATACAAGCTAAACTCCAACTAGTTATACATGCAGGGAGCAGAAAATACAAAAGAAAGTTCCTGGAGCGTCTGAAAGGCTCGTTTCTTTGATATCTTAGACGGGCGGCGTCCTTGGATCAGGTTCAGATGTTCCACCACAAGCGGACATTTTGAAGATTGTACACCACCTGAAGCAAATGTAGCCGTCCTCAGACTTTTATCCCCATTTCCCTGCAAATGAATCACCACTGAGCTGGACGGAGCTGAAGCACTTCACCCTTAAAAGCTCTTCAATTATATGTTTAGGATTGTTGCTCCTCTGAATGATTTGCAGCGTTCTGCTCAGTCTACCAGCACAACATGCTTCTGTTATGCCATCCTCAGGTTTCCTCAATTATTCTGACACCACATTTTAGCTTCTACCTGCATGTTTGTTCCCATATTTTATTGTCATTAATTCAGTTTTGATTAGAAGCATTTTATTGAATTCAGTGGACTGCTCATTGCTAGCCAAGCTCTCCACACTCCCACACCACTCTTGTTTTTATTTTAAAATATTTGATTTATGTTCAAACAAATAAATTCCCTTAGCATCAAGCTTTGGACACTGTGACATTATCATAAAAATGTTAATAAAACAAACATGACTGACAGATTGGGTGCATATGGCAACAGAACTACATCAATGCCACAATGTTCTGCAGAATCCAAATGATTAAATGTATTAAATGTTCTATTATCTACCTCTAATCTATACTTATCAGGCAAAAACAATAAAAGTGCATTTAAGTATAAAATACAGCATCAGAGTAAATGATTTTTTTTCTCCCCAAATAGGCATTAAAACGAATATTTGCTGAAGGACTGACAACTCTTTGCAACATCTGTAAAGGAAAACAATAATATACATTTATCTACAACTGGTCAGCAAAATATGATGAGAGATTTAAAAGGGATGGGAAGGTTATAGGTTCGATTCCAGCTTCCTCCTGCCTCATGTTGATGTGCCCCTGGGCAAAGCACTTAACCCCAAATTGCCTACCAATCTGCATATCGGTGTATAAATGTGTGAACGTTTGTGAGTGCGAATAGGTGAATGTGACTCTAGTGCAAAGCGCTTTGAGTGGTCAAAATGATTGGATGAAGCGCCTTATAAGTTCAGCCCATTTACCATTTAAAAACTTCTATTATAAGCGTAATAATTCACAGCTCTTCTTCAGAGTATTCATATAGTTTCCACAACAGAACTTATCAAAACATTTTAAGCCTAGTCTTAATACTGTATTCTTACGGTTTTTAAACTGGAATAACAATTTCCATTAAAATGCAGTGAAACTGCAGCATATCTGAACCGGCTCAGCTTTGGTTCTGCTGTCCTTTTCGGCTCCGCAGGCCGGGCTGCAGGAACTGCCTCCATCTGTCCAGATTGTTCCAGATCTGCCTGAAGCTCTTAAAGAGACAAAGTCAATTACTGTCGCAAGGGGAATATCATTCAATAATTAAGTGGCCTTCAAAATTAATTCTAGGACCCAGGTAATTTATTAATAAATTTATGTTTTTTTTCTGTAAAAAAGGAAGTATGTAGAGGAAATGTATTAACATGAGGTTTAATAATTCTTCGTTTGATGGCTAGCATTCATTTTATCCAAGCTTTTAAGAATTTGATTAATCTGCCTTACCCAGTTTAGTTGCAGGACTCAAAACTCAAACAGCCTTGTTGACCTGAGCGTATCTAACCTTCCCCAGATCTCATCATCTAAGATCCAAGCAGAAAGGAGTCGTGCGATTCTGACCGTGCGATAAGACAGAATCACTTCCAGCTCAGGCACGGGCCCCGCTCTCGGGCCGGAGCCACTCGGAGTCTGCGTGGGAGCCACTTCTAATGTAATCTCCTCTGTTTAATTAGAGCCAGCATGGTGGGCAGCTAAAGCAAACCACATTACTCACCATCTGCTAAGAGCGCCGCTGCTCTTACCCACACTCACTATCATTAGCTGCTACAAGACAAGATACAAACACGTACATGACAGCCGTTTATTCATCCTGCCAGCGCCGACGCGGACGCAGCCGCACGCCATTTAGAGGCCCTCTCCTGCTGAGACCTGTCACAAACCACTGCCCTGTGATTAATGTATGTTGCACAACAAAGCATCTAAATGAGAGTAGTCATCAGAGTTTAACCACCAGAGCTGCAATCTGCTCTACAAAACACACTCCAGCATTTTTAACAACAAACTATCCTCCAACAACTATTATTACTGATTCTACACATGGAAATGCAGAAAATGTTGATGTTCACATCAGCTGTTTTTTTGACAAGATTATACGTTTAAACATGAACACAGTCCTTCATATCCACCACAAGAGGGCAGCATGTTACAGCAGATAGCTGCTCCTGAGTTTGTGTGTGTTACATGGACGGCTCACATTCAGCACATGATGCAGTGTTGGTGTGTGATGCTAACGACTCACATAGCTCCGCCATGTCATCCTGTAAAGGTCAGTTCAGCCACTTCTGAACCTAATATGCAGCCTTAAGACTTTTCACCCCACAGAGCAGCACAATGCTGCAGGATGTCCTGCAGACACAACGGCTTTGTCCAATAATAATATCACTGATAATGTACTTTAACCAGGAATAGTTATTCTTTACCTACTTGTTTGCGCTGCATTTTGTGGATTAGGCATTTTTAATTACTTTGTTTTATGTATTGTATTGATTTATATGCCTTTCATTACATGTGTTTTCTTTATAGCTGCATTTTTTTATGTTAAGCTTTGGGCCAGACAAAACCAATACAGGAGAGACGATACTAAATATCATAATAACCTGGAAGATAAGCAAGACAGCTCTTCCTAATTAAAGAAGTTTTCCAAACACATGATAAAACTGCATCATTATTTAGATTTTTGACTTTTATCTTCTAGAATTTTTAGGTTTTTTTTAATGTCAAATTAGATAAATTCATAAAAGAAAAATAAATTCAATAATAATGACATCAGTTGTCACTAGAGGTGGGCGATATGGACTTTGACATTTATCATGATATTTTGTGGTATAATTATGATACTGAGAGAAGTGATAAACAGGTCATTACTTTTTTTGATAACTGTATGGCTGTGAATGAGCTAACTTAAAACTATGATTTATATCACAAGACTGTAAACATTTAGTCATATTTTAGAATTTACTTATTGATGCTCTGATGGAACAAACTGTGGACAAAATTGTAAAAATGAATATTTCCAATAATACTGTTAATTTTGGTTTCTTTTAAAAAGAAATATTAACTCTGACTTATCAAGACAACACTAAATCAAAAATTCTTATAAGAAATTTTTCACAATAACTGATAAATGCCAACACCTAATAATCACCAAATGCATTAAGACAGAATTTGAATAAAAAATAAACAATCTTCAAATCTTCATTACAGTCTGAAGGCTCAAGCTTCATACTGTAAGCAGGGCCCGACTTCACACAGATTATGTGGATTTCTCATAAGAAAATATTCATTGTTTGATGTTTATGGTCCCGTTTACTGAAAGCTATATTTGGTGTGAGCTGACTAAAACGATGGGATTTTTATCGACCTGCCTGCTGAATGACTGACCCTCCAGTCAAGAATTATTTCCACATCAGTCTGAAGGATTCCTAAAAATAGATTCTACTTATGAGACTCAGAATAAATGTGCTCGACTGTCCAACCACTCTTCACTAAAACACAATGATAATAAGGCATAGCAGGTTTTCACAACAAGGACAGCAATGTTTTGGTTTTAGTTAATAGTTAATAGTGAGACCAAGAAGAGAATGATGATTTTGGCAAATAAGAAAGAATGAGATCATGAGACATTTTCATATGGTAAACAATGCATCCACATTTCTATACAGAGCAACACTGGAAGAACACAAAACATGTTTTATTTTGCAATAGGTTTGAAAAAGCATAGCATTATAACAATGCCCAGACGGCTAGGTATTAAAGTATTTAAATATTTAATTTAAAGCCAATTTTTATCATTTCACACAGCAATATCATGTAAAGATGCACAAAGGCGTTTATAGATTTGGACCAAAGCTTCATCAGTGACAATAGTGGAGATGAGACTAAACTGATCTGCAAATAAAAGGAAAGATTCAACATTAATTCAAAAGAGTGAAGAAAAGTCAAAATGAAAATGATGAAAGGTGCAAAACCCATTCATTTGAGTTCTCATGGCTGCATTCAAGTCAGAGGAATGAATTACCTTGTTAAGGCTGCTTATTCACAGTGATTGTTAGAAAAGGTCACAAGATGCAAATTTAGAAAACTGACTACTTGTACCTTTGATAATCAGCAGCTGCGCCTCCTCTAAACAGCCACCTAGCATGCTGAAAATTAAAATAATTAATGTCTACAAATTAAAGAAAGCTTTACCAAGCACATAGATTCAGATAACTGTTTGCAATTTCATTAGGAAATGGCAGCAAATGCAGACGGTGAAGGTCATGTTGAGGTCAGGGGAGAGCAGGAAAACTTAGATCACAAGAGAAACACCAAAACCTTCTGGTGGATGTTTACAAGATCAACCATTCATAGACAAATGGCCTGATAAAGCTTTAAGAAAAACAAGCTGCTGATTAATCATGTTAAAGCTGCATAAGTTATTACTAGAGGGAAATTAAAAACTGCATCTTTTTTTTTTCTTTTAACCCAGAAGTCATGTAATTTTTCACAACTGTTCATTTCCAGTTCTGTACAAACTTATATTTATATTCCTTCTGATGTTCAGAACTGAGAAATTAGATACGTAGATAGAAGCAAATAATGTAGTCAAAAGTTGAGGCAGAGAGAAAACATTATATGCTGAACAGAAATCCATAAAATTATGGCTAAACAAAAAGAGACTTGGAATAAAGCCTCAAGCTTCAATCTATGTTATATGGCTGACATAAGCATACAAGAAGGAAGAAGTCATAAGAAATACTATTTGAGAGGCAGGAGGAGAAATGCGTTTTCATAGTGAAGAAACTTTATGCTTACAAACAACTACTGGTCACTGTGTTGGTCTGGCTACTGAAGCCCTGCTGCAATTACAGATCTGCAAAATGTGGCATGAACTGTTGTTTCCTGTGGGAGTCCAGAACTATTTGATAATCCCAAAACAAAAAGTGATGAATGTTTTTGGGTGGATTTAGAGTAGTCTGCCCTTAAATCTCAACAATTTGTGTAAGGAAAATTCTGAGAAAAATCTGTGTTTTCACTTGATAAGTGATTATATTTATGTTGAAAAGACCAAAGATATTTCTATTTGCACTTTCTGGTTCTGTACAACAGGTCATCTTCCATATATGATATTTCAGAGGGACATCGCTCCACAGGAGTTTATGTCAAAGCGCATTTAGGAATTACGCATCATTTTTGAAAAACAATGTAAAGGAAAACCCATAGTTTATACAAGTTTCATTCTTTTAACATGTTTTTTGATTGTCTAGTATTGAAGTTTCTTAAATGTCATGAAATATGTAAAAGAGAGAGAGAAAAAAATTATGTTAGTGTGTTTTGCTGCCTCGCCTGTCCTTTCTCTCTGACCTTTGGCGTCCATCTCCTCTGAGAAGGCAAAGCCAAAAACATCGAAACATATAAAAGCCCACAAATGAGGGCATGAATTTTGAATGTGTTGACTAAGACGGTCAAAAACACACATTAAAAAAAAAAAACAAACAAAAACCAAAAAACAAACTGTTTGAGCCTCATGATGGATTTCCATGTGGCGACTGAGAGACCACATCTGATGTTTAAGGTTTGGACACTGGACAGAAGCAGACACACTAATGACTGAGATAAGAGTGAAGCTGATTAAATCTGAGCCCACGGAGCTGGGAGAGCACAGACTGACAGATGAAGATCCAAACTGGCCAACAGCCAGCGTCTTCACAGAGCAGCTTCAGACCGGGAATCACCAAGAAACCTGGGAAGTTCACAGAGGGGCTGCTGCGACTGTGCTGCACTGGAGACATTTTATTTTAAACTTCTGATAAAGCCAAAGTCTAGCCAGGACAAAACAGATTTTACACCGTTTCTTACAGTAAATTAAGAAATTAAAAAGAAAATGACTGCATTTGCTTCCAGTAAAGGTTGACAGTGTTGGAAAATCTCTATTCAGTTGGTTTGTCCAATCAGCAGTACATAAAGGCTTTTTTCTTTTTAAAGATTTTTTTTTGGCTCTAGTGGCCTTTATTTGATAGTTAATTGACAGGAAAGTGGGAAATGAGAGAAGGGGGAAGACATGCAGCAAAGGTTGCCAAGGCTGGGAATTGAACCTGTGACAGCTGTGTTGAGGACTAAGGCCTCCATATGTGGGTTGTGCTTAACCCCTGCGCCACCACAGCAAGGCTTATTCAAGAGCTTATTTGATATGCAGCAAATATTTGACTTGTTTGATATGAAATTAAGAAAAAATTCCAATTATTCATATTTTACTTTTTTAATACTGCAATTAAGCAGCAGCAAAAATCTAATCCCCACACTGACTAACTCTGTACAGCAGCTTAAAGTGCACCACATATTTTCTGGATGTCTCTCTATATGATAAAGGAAACTACTGGTTGATACAAAGAAGCTATAAAACATCTTCAGCAGCAAAGTACAGAGCCCCTGAAAGCAAAGACAGATTGGAAATACTTCAAATTTAAGTGAAAACAGTGAAGAAAACATAAAGGGTGACTTTGAAAATAAACGAGAACAGGAGATAAAAGGCTCGTTTACCACCGAGTTACATCACCTCCCAAATTCACAGTACTAAGGCTTTGTGGTAGCGAGCAGACCACCTGCTGCACTTCCAACGTTCAAAAGACAAAGGTTTTC
This sequence comes from Poecilia latipinna, assembly GCF_001443285.1. Lineage (NCBI taxonomy): Eukaryota > Metazoa > Chordata > Actinopteri > Cyprinodontiformes > Poeciliidae > Poecilia > Poecilia latipinna. The sequence continues at coordinate 645,684 of NW_015112617.1, read as the reverse complement.
TCATCCAATACAAGATTTCAGCCTGTGAGAGTACACAGTACACTATGTACGCTGCACTGCACGCTACCTGATGCTAAAAGAACAAAGAAAATAGAGATCATCTAAATCTCATAGTACAATCTGGATGTTGCATTCATAGTAAAAGTTACAATCATAGAATCCATCAGTTCCAGGTCAAATTTTCTAAAACAATCTTTTTTAAGGAAAATGATAATAATAATAAAAATAAAAATAAAATAAAAAAGATAGCAACAACACCTCAGTACATGTGTTAAAGTCTGTGGAAGGTTCTAGATATTTATAATCACAGAAAACGGACGTGATTATGATACAATTCATATCAAACTCTGAAACAACACAAGATTGATCCTCTTGTTATTTCTTTGGATACTAAATTAAATAACCTGAAATGTTCATCTTTTATCCAGTATTTCACAATGTTTACAAAATTACAATCTCCCTTTAAGATTTAGTTTTCTTTTTGATTTAAAAAGAAAGGTATAATTAGATTTTCTAAGAATTAAATTCAGTTTTAACATGGATTTACATCATATTTTGATATGTAGCCTGTTTGCAGACACCACAGAGGAGCATAAATGACTAGATATTTAGACGTCAATCTGTTGTTTTTTTTTACAGATCGCTAGTTCAGTGCTGCACAAGCCTAATCTGAAACTCTTTGTTTGTAATATCTCAGTATTGAAGGTTTTTAAACTGAATTCAGACATATCCTTGAACAGATTTCCTAAAATCGTAAGGTATATATAAGTAGATGAATTAAATAAATGTAGCAGTGTAAATAATCCTCAATGTGGAATAAAAAGTCACCAGAAGAGGGAGACATGAAATGGTTGTGAAAATTACCCAACTACAGCTCACATGCTTCTGCACCGTATTAATACCATCAACGCAGCTGTAGCTCCATCAAATGGAATATTAATCCTTCCACATTTCTTCTTATTCTGTGTTTTATTTGAAAAACTTTCAGGCAGCTGCTAGATGAGTCAAACAGATCTGGGCTGTCTCTCTGTCAGCTCTGTCAGTGTGACGAGGAGGAATTTTCTTCCTTTCAGTTTATCCGCTCACCTGGACGTTAATCCTGCACCATAAATGAGACATAAGTACAGATTTTTTTATTTTTTTTAAACCAAATGTTCTCTTTTGCTGAAAGAATCTAATTAGCTGTCTTCTGAGAAGAAATTCAATTCGTGTTCAAGAAAATGAAGTAATGACAGACTTTGATCTTCTTTCTGATGAAGCTCAACCCTTTTTTTTTTTTTTTTGACCGTACTCAAATAGCACTCATCCCTCTTATTCAACATGCTAATTATTTCCTTCTTTTTTGGAGGTAATGGATCTTTGCAGCCACTCTGGTCATACATTATGAGCTAATTAAGACAAAGGGCTTATTTAGAAATCGGGAAAACAACAAGTGAAAAAGCACCATTAAAGAGAGAGGCTATCTGTCAGTGGCAGACTGAGTGGACTTCATTTTCCCGATGAGTGCTGAGCGACGATGGCTTTGGGTTTCATCTCGTGGAGTTTGAAGTGATGCGAGACTTTTCAACAATTCACAATAACGACCTTTTCTCAGAAAGCGAAAACTGTCAGGTCACAGCACGTCTCAGGTGAGGAAAAGACTATCTCTTGGCTCAGGTAAAAAGTGTTTCCCGGCAACCACCAGGAGTGCCATCAATAATGAGCTGAGAGGCATCTTTGGAGATGTTCCCCCCTCCCACTACCACCTCCATTAGAAAAAACCAAATACCTGGTTTAGCTAGCTTCTGCTGGCCCCATGACCCCACAGACAAACAACAGCCTCATTCTCCTCACCGCTGCTGACCTCATTGTCCCTTTGTGAGAGGGAAAATCCAGAGTTGCATTCTGTTAAATGGCAAATCAACAGGGCCGGACCTCCATTCCTCCCCAGCCACAGGCGTACCGATGAACAGGAGCAGCGCTGCGGCTTTTCCATCAGGACTGCACACCAGGAAAACATGGTAGGAGAAAAAATAAACACGCTACTTGTTGAGGACATTGTAGCTCCATCTGTGACAGTATTCCTAAAGTCAACACTCCTGTGATATCTTTACATTTGCTCTTTTAGTTTACAGATTTTTCATCCTTCATATGCATCTTCCATTTATAAAGTAGATTTGTTTTCTGCCTTACGGTTAATGTACTTGACTTGTAATCATTCTGCTGGAGAAAACTGCATCTTAACCTACTCAAGAATTATAGTCCCAGTGGAAAACGGGACATGAAGCTCACAGACTTTGGGCTCCTAAAGTTTTATGAGAATAACTTTTCAATGGTAGAATGTCTTTATAACTAACAGTCCTAATATTTGGTTAACACTCCCTCATGAAGAAAAATCTGTGATTTTTCTTCAACCACAGATTTAGTAGCTGGTTTGAGGATATTAGTTGCTAAATATTTGAATGTTTTTGTTCCCAGCTTTTGCTTATAAATTTTTGGAATAGTTAAAGGCCTTTCCAAAGTACTAAACATGAACTGACATCATTATTACAAAACCAGTTTTTGTGTTTGGGATCATCATCCACCTGGAACTACTATTTACATTTGTAGGCCTGTCACAATAATCAAATCAATTAATTGGATGATAAATTAAAACAAACTCATTCATTTCCATTGGCATGATTTATCGTTTCTCTCCATCTACCAAAAGCTGGAAAACAAAAGTCTTCAGTTTGGTGCTTTTGTCTCAACTAGGCCCCTTTTTTGAAGAAAATGTTTATTTACAAAGACTTCTAAATTCATTTTACTTGTTGTTTGGTTTACTTATTTTGGATATTTAAAATGTCTCCCAGTCCCAGTGTTAAATGTTGATTAAAATTTAAAGTTTATTGATCTTTGAGAATGTGTTCTTGCATTATTATTTTGACGTTACCATTATATCACTTAAAAATTATCTCAAAACAACATTATTGTTTATTGCGATAATGTCTGGAACAGTTTATCATCCAGCAAAATTTGTTATAGTGAAAAGGCCTCCATCCAGGTTTATTAATTTGAGGTTGAACCAACAAACTTGATTTATTTAATTTAGAGTATTTAGATGTGGTCTTCTATTATCTTTAGATCTGCTTAGTGAAACAGGCAAGAAAAAGTCCCACCCAATGATCCAACACCATGCTGAACAGCTTCAGGGTTTATATGTTTTAAAGCCTTACTTTGACTCCTTCAAACAGCCTTTTTGTCACTGCAGCAAAATGGCTCGATGCTCATCTGATCATAAAACGGAGTATATTTTGCACCAACCATCTGACCTGAGCAGTCAACTTTTAGAGATAACCTACGGATGTTCAAGGATAAACCAACAACTCGGGCTCAAATTTTCTATAAACTGAAAACTGATATAACACCACAGTCACTCTTCACAGTGAAGCAAAGTTCACATTACCATGGACTGAGTCACTGCTGAGCAAGGAGGAGGAATGCTCAAAAAAACAAACAAGTCAACAGCAAGACAAACTCAGAAAAAAAAGTGTTATGGTTAACAGACTGAGCTTTTTGCCCCCATGACAATGACAAGATGTAGGAGGGAACGATGGCGGCAGCGTCACGCTGTAAGCCTGTTTCACATGCGCTACAACCAGCAACAGGAATAATAGAGAACATCTGAAGTCCTCAACTTTAAATTCAAACAAAAATCCGTAAACTGGGTAATAACTATGGGGCTCGATTTTAGATTGGGTCAAGCAGAATAATATTAAGCTTCTGAAATGAGTTTGATGCCAAATGCAATAAAATGCAGTGAACATAAAAGTAAAAGAGCTAATTAAAGGGAATCCTGCCAATTCTGACAAGTATAATGGTCAAATATCCAAATTTATACCAAAAACATATCAGCTACAAGAACCATGTAGTTTCACTGAAACCATATGATTTCTCTTACACTTGCTACCCAAATATTAGTGGGGATTTATCTATGCATGTATGCATGACTGCAACAAAATTATTTTAATAATTGATTATTCTATTGCTCACTTGGATAACAAAAAAAGACAAATTTTTATACATTTCTCATTTGACAAATTGAGTCTTTTTAAATAGAATATTAGAAGTAAAAGATGCAAATAAAATATTTAAAAATATAACTGAAGTAAGAAAATAAACATTTTATTGCCTAAAATGGAATAAAATAGCATTCCTTTGAGCCAAGTGAAGCTAAACTATTTCACTTGAGGAGTTCTGGCTAAAAGTTAAATGCAAAATGTTTTTTTTTTTGTTTTTTGAGGTTTTTTTTGTTGTTGTTGTTGTTGTTGTTTTTTAACAGTTTTGGCTTAATTACTGCCCTGAATATGTTCAGATCAGTAATTATTTTACTGATCTACATTCTCCAGTTAGTGCTACTAAATTAATTTCAACAGTTGATTCATCAATTAATTTTTTCAATTAATTGTTTCGATTGTATGTATCCGAGCCTGTATTCATTTTTGACTATATGAGGATTAGATATAATCTACTATAAATTTCAATTTGTGCATCCTGTTTGCTTTTTAAAGTGTGAGGGTATTCACTCAAAAAACTAAAATAACGATTCGAATGAATGATTAAAAGCCCTCTGAAGAAATTATAATATGCAAATAAGCACTGTTGTATGTATGCAGATGAAGTGTGCACAGTAATTGTAAGATATTCACTATGCACGTCCCATATAGTGAGAAACAGGCTATAATTACTGCGATAAATTGCTTATAGAAACAGCTGCTTCTTGGCAAGATAGCTCTGTGCGCAGACACTCAGGAGTCATAAAATCTGTCTGAAAATGATGAAGAAATACAGCACTAAACACAACGTGCATCCAAGAAACAAAAACCGACAAGCCAAAGCCTCCACCAGCTCATTATGCCTCAATCAGCAGGGGGAGAGAGTTGACACACACATAGATGTTTACCACCCTGACTGCATACATCGGAGGCTGGTTAATGGCAGATAATATTCAGCGTTACAGAGGTCCTAATTAAACTCGACAGAATCTGACAGGTTGACTGTTGCTCTGGAGCAGATGGTCAGCACGGTTGCCAAATTTGTGTCATACGGAAGAAGAAGAAGAAGAAAAAAAAGCTCCAAATGAAACCTGACATGCCCCACTGTAATTCCCGCAGAGTCTTGATGGAGATGCATTGTCAGTGATTGAAAATCCAGTGGCCGTCAGTCATCCCTTTCACTCGGAGACAACAGCAGGGGTCGCGGCAACCAAAGGGGTGCAGGGCTGGTTAAAGGGCACTCGCTCTACAACTCACGGTAAGCACCATCCAGGTGACCTATACCAGCAGCTGATTGCACCAGTGACTACAGTCTACTACTTAACAAAATCACTTCTTCATTAAAACAACAACATTTATATTAGTATTTTAATTCCTTGGTATCATATTCCTAGAAAAAAAAAACCAAAACAAAAAAAAAAACAAGAGCTTAATTTCTTCTACTGTTGGTGCTGTGTGTTCACAGATTTACCAGCTGACATTTGATCGCACCTTTCAGCTCACATCAGGGTTCTGAAAGCATTAATACCTTTATTAACTGTTTCTGCAGCTCATAGGCTGGTGAGGCTGCTGGCAGCGGTGTGCGCAGTCGGACTCCTGGGAGGCTTACTTGTAGGTGTCTGGTTTCTAGGTGAGTCAATGTGTCTGAGAAATAATGACTAAATGAGCTTAGCTGGAGCTACAAAGTAAAAATAAAATGTGCTACAAAAAAAAGAAAAAAAAGCCTCGTTAAAACTGCTAGGGGGATACAGTGCCTCGCAAAACTATTCAGATAAGTTTCCTTAAACTTTGACGTTTTATAAAATTAAAAAGTCACAGATTTCAGAATTCTTATTGGGATTTAATGCCAAGGGGTGTGGGGGGGAGGAATGTGGCAATAAATTATATTCAGTTAAAATTTTGTGGAGTCATCTTTTGCTGCAACTCTTGGGAGTATTTCTCCAAGAGCGCTGACAATAGAGTTCAGTCAGAAAGGAAAAACAGCATCTTTCAACATTTTAAAAGTTGTTTTAAACCTCCAGTTCTCAAAATTCCTATAGGTGAGCTCCACCGCATGAACACCAAGATCCACAGGCATGTTAAGACAGAACATATGTATGACAAGAACTTTTATTTGGATGCAATTTATGCATTCTGTTCATACACCAACTAGGGCTGCACAAAATATCGCAAATATATCATCAATGTACCATTTATAAGACTGTCTGGAGTGCAATATGTTAAGAGTTCTGAAGTTTTATTTTTCATGCCAATGCTATATTTATCGAGTAAGACAAACAAAAGCTCTCACCTGACAAATAACATTACCAAAAATGCTATTGGTTGACACAAAGTAGGAAGTATAGATTAGATGTTCCTAATGTAGACAGAGAATAGTAGACATAACCTCCTTTATGCCATTTCCCTCCAGAGTGGACACAGTGTGAGGCACTTTATTGGTGTTTGCAAATAACAGTCTGCAGAAGTCTGCTGGACCACATTAAAACCGTTCTGCAGAAATTTGCCGTAATTTTTCCTCAACACATAGTGTTTTTGCATGTAGGTCAAAAGTTTAATATTGTCCTCATGGCTTTCTAATTGCCGTTGTTCCAAACAGAACATTTTTTGGAGTGCAAAACTCAGAGTTGTACTGTTGACAGATTTCGTCTCTTGGGTGGTCGAGCTCTCAATTCTTTTCAGTTCTTCGGTAAATGCTCTCCTTACCCAGCTTGTCAAAGCCAGTGAATGCAGTCATGTTGTGACACACTCCATTTTCAGATTACAGATCGTCGTCTTACATCCCAAACCTGCTTTAAACCTCTTCACAACTTTCCCCTCAACTTGCCTGCTGTGTTTCTTGGTCTTTATGATGCTGCGTGTTCACTAAAAAAAATCACACACAGCTGGATTCTGTTTAGCAATTCTGCAACTTTGGAAGGCATTTGGTTGCCCTGAATTTTATTTAATATTTAGCAACATGTGGCTATAAGAGAAAAATAATTTTCTTACATTGTCTTAGAACCTTCATCAGATGTGTATTTTGGAAATATCAAAATTTATTAAAGTAATTCTAATAAGAGGACATCGTTTTTAAACAGTTAAAAACAATGCATGCTTTTCCTTTTGCTTCATAATTATTTTCTATCAGGGCTTAATAGTTAAGCAGTTGCTTAGGGCCCCCACACCACCAGGGGGGCCTCAAGAGCACCAAGCTAGCATGATAAAATATATCGATATATAAAATAACATTGTAAATTATACAAACTAAATGCTATTCAACACAGAAAAACTATTTCTATACTATTTTTACAGTTGTTACAAATAGATTATCTTCCTGCTGTTGAGGAAATATGAGATATCAAACTTGTTTACTGTAAATTTTGTGTTCATCTGCTTTTAAATAATTGAAATAATATGCCACACTTGAATACTACTCTGCATTTCAAAATCTAAATCTTTTTTGTTTGTTTGTTACTCCCACAAGGATAGAAACAGCCATAATGACACTGCTATGATGCAAGCTAACTACAAATGATGCTAATGATAGTCAGTATGTTACACACAGAGCAGCTTAGGAATAATAAAGCATCTGGTGTAGACATGTTGGTATGGGGGGAGAGGGGGGGAAATAAAAATCTGCTTAGGGCTCCAAAAAGGCTTGGGCCGGCCCTGTGCTCTATCACACTACATCCCTTGTGGCTGTAGTGTAACAAAATGTGAAGATACCGGTATGAATACTTTTGCAAGGCACTGCTTATACAATCTCAGAGCTAATGCTAATTTCCAAAAAGCCCAATAATATGTAGTAACTCGACTAACACCACATGTTTTATTCATGATCAATTCTGGGTGCTGCACTTTGTTATTACTTATTTGCAGACTTATCTTAACACAGATAACCCTGCAAGAACCTAATGAGGGCTGACACTGTTGTCTGGCCAATTAATTCATCTGGCACCAGTAGAAAGAATCTAATTATGCTTAAGTCTTCAAATGATTCATTATCCTCATTTTTATTTAAAAACCTTTAACAGGATGCAAAATGGGAGCTTGGCAGTAAATAAAAGCCGCTCGGATAATGTAACATATGGGTGTAAAAATAAGGATTACTTGAGTTCAGGTCCAGGTCCAAAAGTAGGAAAAAAAAAACTGGTTCATACTAATAAAACAGACTGTATTTTGGTCCTTACCCTATTTTTTTTCCTACAGCTGCACAAAAGATAGCATTGTAAATCATGCTAAATTAGATCTTTGTTAGTCTTTCCAGATTCATCATTTATTTCTGACAATTTTATTACTGCATAGATTTTAATTTGCTCCAAGCACTAATTCAGAACGACTGGTAACATTTAGAAAAACAAGATTTTGCTGCTCATCTGCCGGGGTGATTTTAAAACTCAAACTGCTCTCTGCGTTCAGTCAAACTTCTGCTGAGGCCATCTTCTTCCCAAACCTCGGTCGGGCTTGGAGATACGAAGGAGACATCTTTCTGCAACGTGACTGATGATGTCTCCGTCTCCCACCCACGGAAAGGTCTGCTTCTCTTCTCGTTTCTTAAGAGTCCGTTTCCCTCGGCTTCATGAATTAACAGTCAGAGCAGGAGTGTGTTGCTGCACAGTTTATTGTCAAGTGATTCATTACACGGCATCAAGGGTCACCTCTGCAGTGAGTTTTACATCAGCGGCAGCTAAATCTGTACATAACAGCTGCTTCTTGTTGTCCTTTGCCTCGCTTGCGAGAGAATATCATTGACTGACGTAAAAGAAACATCACGGTTAATGACCTCTTTGTGCCAACTATATTAACACAGGTACTTGTGCATTTTCAAAATTTATCGCCCTGTGCACCTATTCATTACTGCTGGCTGAGAGTTCGTCTCCGGAGGGATTTTTGAATCAATCAGGTTCAGTGTTTTACAGAATCAGCCCGGAGAACTCCCTACTGGAGATCCAGCTGGGGAGGCTGCACACCTGGCTGCCGGTGTGCTCCGAGAGGTGGAACTCATCGTTGGGAACACTAGTCTGCAGGCAGCTGGGCTATCTGAGGTGTGACGGCACAAACACCACGCAAACATAATCATTTAGACTGAGATCAGTGACAACTCCCCTTTTTTTAAAACCTGCTTTTTAAACTTTACTCCTTACAAATATTCACCCCTCTTATTCTGCATTGTTTGATTCGTTTTATGCAACCAACCAACACAAAGTAGTGGGAAATAAAGGGGAAGACGAAAAAAAAAAAAAAAAAAAAAATTGTATGGGGTTCATTTGTATCCAGCCCCTTTTGATCTGTTACCCCTTGATAAAATTCATTGCCTCACCGGTTTGTTGGAGAACATTAGTGAACAACAAGCAGCATCATGCAGACCAAGGAACACAGCAGACATGTCAGAGATGAAGTACTGACATGGCCGACCATGTGAACTCACAGGCTAGGATTGGAAGGATTTAGTTCAAAACATATTCATGTGTCACCATGGCATAGTCAAAGTCCAGACCTAAATCCAGTTCAGAATTTGGGCCAAATCTTGAAGACTGATCTTCACATACATTGTCCATACAATTCAGTTCAGTCTGAACTTCTCTGCAAAGCATAACAGACAAAAGCTTCTGTCTCTTGAAGTTTTAAAAAACAACTAATTCAGAAGTGCTGGACACACATCCACAGCACAGATTTTAAATAAATTGTGTCCTTTTCCACACAGACACACCACAGTTTGTTGGTCTATCACACAAAATGTAAATGCATTTAGATTTGCATGACAGAATATGAAGAAGTTCAATAGGGAAGAGTTCAAGACATAAACATAGCGTGTTCATTTGCGTCTCCCACTCGTATTTTCGCTTTCTTACCAGACTGACCAGGCATAAAGGAGTGAATCTCACAGACGTTGGGCCAAACTACACGGATGGTTTCATACAAATTACCTCAGAACAGAAGAGCAGCTTAGAAAACATGTGGTACTTCAGGTGAGGTGATTAATCTCAGGCCATCATATTTACACAGATTTAACTGCTAATATATTGATTACGCCTCATTAGTTACTCCATTTATTTTCATTTAGAGAGAGCTGCATCACAGGGAAGATTATTGCTTTGCAGTGTTTTGGTAAGCAAATTAGCTTGAACTTTTGATTCAGCATTTTCACCCAACATGAAAACCTCTGTAAAACCCCTGTGAAAAGCTCAATATCGGAACAATCAGTGACTAGATCTGCTGGAGCGCTCTCTGACCAAACAGGTCTCTGATAAACGATCCTCTGTGCAGAGTGTGGGACCCGAGCGAAGCTGCCCAGGATAATAGGAGGCGTTGAGGCCCTGCTGGGCAGGTGGCCCTGGCAGGTCAGCCTCTACTACAGCAATCGTCACACCTGCGGAGGGTCCATCATCACCAGTCAATGGATAGTAACAGCAGCCCACTGTGTGCATAAGTAAGGCGGCTGAACTTAACAGCGCTACGGGTCACAGGTCGGAGCGCCTCTGAAGGGCAGCAGTCAGTCATATACTGCGTCTGTTTTCCATTTGAAATGTCAGCTACAGGCTACCTCATGTGTCCAGCTGGGTGGTCTATGCGGGCATTGTGACTCGTAGTTCGGCAAAAATCGCTCAGCACGCGGGCTACGTGGTGGAGAAGATAATCTACAACAAGAACTACAACCACAGAAGCCACGACAGCGACATAGCGCTGATGAAGCTGCGGAGACCCCTCAATTTCTCAGGTGTGTCTGTGGACGAGGTTTTCATACAAAAACCGGTGGAAACGTAAGCCTTAATTCTACGTTTAATGCTCTAGCTGCTAGACTCTAGCATAACCTCACGCTAAACATTAAATATTATAATAATCCGTTTATTTGGGTTCTTGTATTGAGTGGGGACTGAATCCTATGTTAAGAAATGTGTTGCACACTCTCTGGCATCACTAGCATCTCTAAAACAATCTGAACTTTTTGATCTGAGGTCAAATCAGTCATAAGCACTTGTGGGCCTTCCCCCAACCCCTTATTAAACGCAAAAATTCATGCGACATTTATTTTATCTGCTTAAATAATAAAATAAAACATTCAAGTTTATATTGAAGCAAATAAAATAGTTAATTTTTTAAATGCAAATCATAAGGTTCAGGGATATGTTTTTCTGATTTTCAATTGTTTTGTCAGCCCAAGCCTGAGTAAGTCGCTGGACAATTGTGATCTGAAAATACAACAATCAGACACAGGTTCTAGGAACTTTAGTTGATGGTCACATTGTTTCCTTGGGGAATCAAAATGATGCAACACCAAGCCTTATTTCTTTTAGCCACTGGCTGTAAGACTGGATTTATCTTGCCACCACACACCAAGCAGATAAAGGTGCAATTAATAATTCAAAGTACTAATAAATGTCACTAATTAACATGTTCAATTAGTAATGTGCAATGACTTGAAAGTCTACACACCCCTTTTAAAATAATAGACAAATAATTTTAAAACATTCCACTAACAAGACCACATTATCTGAACAAGTTTTGAAATGCCTCATGAAGTCTGACTTTTGTCCAACGTCAAAAAGTGGCAGAATAAATCCTTTTATTTCATATCCTGCACTGCTGTACTGTCAGAGTTGTTTCAAAGTGCTATTTTTCTGTACCTCCTTTGACTGTGGTTCAAAAGGTTATTTTCAAGCTAAACATTTTTTTTTTATCAGACATCAGATAGTAAAGGAAATACCCTCACTTCAAAGGTTTGTAAAGGAGATGGGAGGAAAAAAAAGAAACATTCAAAGCTCAAAGACAACATGAGCACACAGTGACACCTCAGGGTGACCAAGCCTTTATAGCAGCTATAAATAAGTAAACTTTGCTGTTTCAGTTCTCCTACCATAAATGTGAACACATGAAGATTCCCTGGACTCTTACCAGCAAAGCATGCTTTAACAGATAAGACAAAGATTGACATTTCCGTTAAATACTCCAAGTGGGTTTGGAGTGAAGAAAGAATGGCTACATGGAGCATCTATAACGCTCTTCAAACAAACTGTTTGAAATGCTAGGATGTTTTAAATAAAAACTGTTGTATTCAACCAGAAAACTGGATATGGGTCACATAATATAATGATTCAAAACATGTGGCAACATCTAAACAAAAATGGTTTAAAAGACACACAATCAGTCCTCTTCAAAGGTCATATCAGTCCTCGTGTGTAAATCATATAAAAAGTCGACAGGTGGAGCTGAAAAGAGGAAATGACACAAGAGAGACTTGAGATTTCTGGATGATTAAGAGGATCTCACTTTTTGTACGTTCAACTTTTGCAACATAGGAGAAAACTGAGTGAGGTCCTTCTGGCTTCCAAGGTCCAAAAGTGAGGAAATGTTTCCAGTGTGAGATTAAACTACTGCACTTACAAACTTACAATGTATCTAAAGGGATTTACAAAGGCTGCTAAAATCTGTAACAGTGTATATAGATTTGTCAAACAATCAGTGCTAAGTGGGTTTTTTTTAATTCCTCTCCCCCTTTTTTTTTTTTTAAATAGACACAATTAGACCCATCTGCTTGCCGCCGTACGACTATGATCTCCCAGGTGGCACGCAGTGCTGGATCTCTGGATGGGGATACACACAGCCCGACGGCGGTGAATTGCGGCTACACACAGACCTACATTTCACTCGTGCAACAAGTCTAATTTAAAGGCACGTTGACAGAGCGTGACACTTGTACTGACAGGCCAGCCCTGAATGCATGTTTCCTCTCTCAGTTCATTCGCCCGACACCCTGAAAGAAGCCCCAGTTCCTATAATAAGCACAAAGAAATGCAACAGCTCCTGCATGTACAACGGGGAGATCACTCCACGGATGCTCTGTGCCGGGTACACGGAAGGAAAAGTGGATGCATGTCAGGTTGGATGCATGTACTAGAAAGTACTTTTTGTTGTCTTTTTTTATAACATTAATAAAGATGTACACCCTGTTTCATTTGTGTACGGTTGTACTGAAGGCTTTCTGTGTGTACCTTATCAGGGGGATAGCGGGGGCCCTCTTGTTTGCCAGGATGAAAATTTGTGGAGGCTTGCAGGAGTCGTAAGTTGGGGGACGGGCTGCGCTGAGCCGAACCATCCCGGGGTTTACAGCAAAGTGGCTGAATTCTTGGACTGGATCTACGACATGATTGAGGTAAACACTTTTATCAACAGAAGTTATAATGCTTCGAAACTATTCATACCACTTGGAACTTAAAAAAGCGTCATTGGGAATTATTGTATGTGACAGAAGTCCAGTCAAGTTTATTATACAGCACATTTCAGCAACAAGGGAGCTCAAAGTGCTTTACACCGTAAAAACATAATATGATAGCTAATTGTGAAACAAGAAACAAATTTTTTGAAATGCCATTATCAAATTTAAGTAAATATACATCAAATATAACCATCAATGTTCCAGTTGTTATGAATCAAAGGCAGCTCTGAACAGGTGGGCTTTTCAGTTTGATATAAAGGAACTCAGCGTTTTGGCTGTTTTGCAGGTTTCTGAACGTTTGTTCCAGATTATAAGAGTACAAAAACTGAATGTTGCTTCTCCATTGTCTGGTTCTGGGGATGCAGAACTAGAAAATGGAGAAGCAGACAACCTAGTAGAAGAACTTGTGGCACAAAATTTGTAATTACACCACTTTACACTTACTTGAACCCTTATGTATATGGAGATTAAATTATACACAGGAGTACGCCACACTTTTCAGATTTTTATTTGTACTGTGCATATTTTTTCCCTGTACTTAGCAGTTATGCCCTACTTTATGTTCACTGATTTACCAGAGAAATTTGTAACTAATCTGCAAAAAAAAAAAAAAAAAGGTGGAAAAAATGTACAGGGTGTGAATGACTTTGAAAGGCACTGTAAAAATTGATGTTCACAACATGACGCCTAATTATGATCATCATACACTACCATTATCATTAATTTTGACTTGCTTATAATGAAACATAATTGTAGTTTTCACTGACTGATGATCACTCTTTTTTGCAGAATTACTGAGAACAAGAGATGCAAAAAAAAAAAGAGGAAGATACTGCCGAGTCATTTGGGATGGTGGAGAACTATGGCTGTGTTTTATTTATACTTTAAATGTCAGTTAACTGACCTACACATAACGAGAGTGAAAATATAAACATACATGTTATATCTTTTATGTACCGAGTATAAATTGTACCCCTCTGAAAGCAATGTCTTGTGATTATTGCGCTGCAAAAACACCTCTTGACCACCAGGTGGCGACTGTGTGATACTTTAAAAACTAGTTTCTATAGCAACTAACAACACTAACAAAGTTAGCTTTACTTGTGGAGTTAATAAGACATTCGACATACTTTAGCTACACCAAAGAAAAAAACAACCGGAGGTTGCAGTTTAAAGCACCAGCTACCAACTAGCTAGCAGTTAGAAGCTAAAGGAAGACATTCACCTTCGTATGATGTCCAGCACCGGCGGAAGGGAAGATGTTTTACAGCAGGTCAGCCACTTTTGGGTCATGCTGGACGACTTGTCTCAAAGCGACCCAGCAGCGTACCGCAAGTTCATAGAGGAACAAATGAAGAGAGGAGCTGAATTCAACGCACCGCCTGAGCTCCATTCGTGTGTGCGAACTCAGATACTGGTGAGTTTCCTGGACGGTCGGCAGCAGGTGCGCTTGATTGATTAGGACAGCTTGCACTTGCAGATATGGGGACGTCAAATGCCGTCTGGATAAAGTTTTACAGTCAGAGGAGACAAAACATTGGGATATTCGGTCAAAATGGGAGAAAAAAGTACGTTTGAAAACGTCATGATGAGGCTATTAAACCAAGTAGACGATATCAACTTTGAAGCAGTCGGTGGCAGCAGCATCCTGCTGATGGAAAGTTGGAATGGTGTATTTCAAGTTGATGGAATAATAAAAAATGAAGAATACCTCAAAATTCTTCATCTTGCCTTCAATAAGCAACTAGACAGCAACTAAACTAAAGGCCCGAGGGTCAAATCCAACACCCCATTTTTATGTAATAAATATTTTACAAATCAAATCAGAACAGTTTTTTTTTTTTATCTTTACATTGCCAAATTACATTGATGCTAAGTTGTTAGTTAAGACAGCCATTTCTTCATATTTCAACAATTTGTCATTGTTGAAAAGTGAGAATGTCCCAAAATAAAAATGAGTTTGACACTCGGGTGGTAAACAATTACACATTTCAACAGGACACCAACAATCCATCAAAACAGTTCTGGAATGGATAAATTAGGCTAACACTAAGATTGTGGAAAGAGTCAGACTTTAACGTTTTTAAAAGTTTGTGAAAAAAACAACAACTGAAAAGCTGGGTTTGAACACCAATTCATACAAACTCTACTGGTTCTCATATGTGCTTACATGTAAGTCTGTCACAATAACACATTCTGATGGACGATAACTTGTCCCAGTGATTATTGCTGAAAAAAATTGTTCTTTTGAAACCTTTTTCAGGTTGATAATTGTATAATAATTCAAGTTGCCCTTGCCAAGACTAATAAACTTTAATTTTGTTATGAATACTTAACACTGGAGCTAGAAGATATTTTAATTATCCAAAATAAAACACAACCAAAAAACAATAAATAAAATAGAAATATAAACCACACAACTGATACCATAAATAATATGGGTTCTGATTGTTTGATTGCTCTTTAAAAAATATCAATCATTATAATGGAGATAATCAAGCTCATTTTGGTTTATTTTATGTCCATTTATCCAAACATTACTGGGTTATATACTGGAACCTGTAGTCCTATGGGTTATTTTGATCATAAGTGCATTAGACAAAATTCACAGGAAATTCAAAGTTTGGCACCAGCTTCATGTTTTGTTTTTTTTTTTTCTTTTTTTGTTAAACCCAGAAAAATATTTGATATATTATCATTCCACCCTGGAAACTGAATGCATCAAATGCATCTTTAGTAGCAGTACATTTGTATGATTTTTATGCCAAATGTATGTAAAAGTCTCAGGCTCATCTGTGTCCTTCCCAGGAGCCAAAGCCAGGTTTGCTCTACATTAACATTTGCAGCTGGAAGCGTGTGCCTGCGCCTCAGGATCAGAGCAGCTCCCTTCCTTTGTGCGGAGGAAAACTAGAGAGATGCAACGGCGAGGACCAAGGTGGCTGTAAGCTCCACGACCTTCGTCTGTGTTGCACGATGTGAGCAAGACATTCAAAGGTTTTAACCCCTGCAGGCTGTTTCGCTGTGCTGGATGTGGCGCTAAATCCTTCAGTGCTACAGAAGAGGAAAGAGGATAAAGTAGATATTAATAATATCTATATGCTGGCCCTGAGCTTTGCCCAGCAACAGCACGGGATGTCGTTATCTCAGGAGTACAGCGTCGTCAGCCGCAGTCCGAAAGGTAACCCGGACGACTTACAGTGTCGGCTCGGCTTTCAGAAGCTGCCAATCATCTCCAAGCAACTGGAAACAAGTAAGTAACCCACTAACCTCCCCAAACTTGTAAAAATAAGCAATTAATCAACTAATCGTGTAATTCAAATGAGATTGCTCATTTCCGTTAGGGATGCACCAATATAGAAATTTGGGCAGATATTTATATCCGATATTAATACTTCTGCTGTGGCCGATAATATTTTCCAATCCGAGAATCCTGCACTGCATGACTGTCACTGTCACATGACCAAACAAATACTAAATGACCAACCCTGACCGTAAACAAACAGCAACAAGATTGAAATAAATATCGTGTGTTAATATCAGCCAGGTTTTATTTATCGAGCTGATGTTGAGATGTTAAAAGGTGATGAATATTGGCTGATATCAATGTTAGTTTGGGTATATTGTGCATCCCTAATTTTCCATTCTGGTGAATGGCAATTGTGGTGACACAAACGTCAATGTATTTTATTTGTCGTCTCGGTTGTGAGTGTTCTGCGTCTCCATTTTATTTTTCGGTTTTGGTTATCATTTCATTTTGGATGTTTATATCTTTCTCTTCCAGTACTAAGTTTTCTTTTAAAAATTAAGGTTTGTTGGTGTGTGAAAGGGCTTATTTGCATTATTACGCCATTACTTCAAAATAGGCCCTGATTTTCTTAATTTTGGGAGGTCTGTAATTGGCCGATACTTACATGTGAAGCCGAACTTATCCACTGATCTTATCTGGCTCAACAAAGGTCTAAAAATCAGACACTGTCCTCTTTTGCTCTGCCGTGAGAGGTTTGATTGTCAGACCGGCCCACCAGGTTAGGTCATGTCTGCATGTTTGCAGTTACCAATAGCGACCCCACTGTTGCCAACTCTGTGACTTTCTTGCTATATTTAGTGACATTTCAGACAAAAAAGAAAAAAAATAGCATCAGCCAAAATCAGAATCAGCATATTTTTAAATATTGGTAATCAGCCAGAGAACTGCAATCAGTGCACCCCTATTTCAAAATGGTGTCAAACCAGTACAATATTATTGTTTACTACAGTAAGTTGTGAGTTACTTTATAGTACAGCAACATTTCATTCCTCTTACTCTGATAAGCTGCGGCAAACCTCTTTACTCAGGGCGTGTGGCTCCCTTCCTTTAAGGGTGTGTCGTCTGCGTCCTCCCACCAGTTTCTCTCATTCACAGCCAGTCAGACTCCAGCCGCCCTCCTGCGACAGATCTCCTCTTCTCAGCGATCGGAGGAGGACAGCGCGGCCCAAATCATTTGCAGGCCGGTGGAGCAGACGAAGGCGAATTTGATCCAGGTCATTTCCAGCACTTTCCAGGGGCCTCAGGAGCCCGAGTATGTGGTGGAGGTGAAGAGCGATGTGGCGGGAGTCCCTCGCAGCGTGGAGCTGACAGTGGAGCTGCCGAAAGTTCGTTCCATGTCAGAGTGCCAGCTGAGAGTGTCCAAGGTTAGCAGCTACTCACCCCCTCTGCCCCAAACACTTATAATGAACCGCTTCGATTCCGCTGTGCTTCGCTGGATGGCTGAATGTCATATAAAATGCATAATTGGCCTGTGAGTCTTACAGTTCCCTGAATATATATATGTGTGTATATATATATATATATATATATATATATATATATTTTTTTTTATAACTCTGCAGGAGGATGTTCTTCTAGAAGTGGAAGATGTTTACCATTTGCTTCTGGAGTTTCCAAAAACAGTAAACGAGGACACGGCCGCTGCCATTTTCAACAAGAAGAAGCGGAGGCTCACGCTGACAGCAGCTGTTTTGTGACCAATTAATTTCAGCGAGAAAAGGGAGAGGAGTTCGCCAGGTCACGCATGTAAGGACTGAACTCTCACAGCAACAGAAAACACACCTTAAGAAGCGCACTATCCAATGCAGTCAGAATTAAGAGCGCGTACTGTGGGAACATATGTCGTGCTTCAAACTAAAATCTAACAAGCTGTTTTGATTGTAGTTTGAGGCAGAGCTGTAAATTGATCTATTTTCAGAATGTTCTACAGAGAAATGTGTTAGATTGTCCCGGTGTGCTATGTTGGCTGATGTGCAGGAACAAGTTTAAATCCACTGCCTACCAAAAGATTTATTAACATCAATAACAATTTGTGTTCTGAAGAACTACATGAGGAATGTATGTTTTAGTTTTATTTTGTGAGAGGATTTTTGATACTAGTGATCTCCGTTGAACAATAAGCCTATGGCAAAAACACAAAATCTAATATGTCCGGTTTAGTTTCTAGTGCAAATGTCTTACTACACTTGAAATAAGACAA